>NW_003200768.1:283430-316128 GCF_000006405.1 Perkinsus marinus ATCC 50983
AAAATCATCCAAAAACCTATAATGTTCCCGGGGGGAACTCGTTTTGAATTTTACACATGGCTAGGAACACTCTCTTCGAACAGTTCTCCATGCAAATGTCACATTGGGAACATTTTCCCCATCGTTATCAAACCCTAACGTTCCACCTAGTTCCTCTCACCGGCTCGTTAGTTCCTGCATAGGAAGCGTAAGACTCTCATCTAGCATATTGAGCACTTTCTCAGTGTCCCACGGATTCACCCTCAGACTGCCTGTCAATACTTGACTACAGCCCGAGAACTCCGAGCAGACCACCCGCCCCAACAGCGCTCCCTGCTGGTCTAGAACACAACGAGGCGATGCCGTTGGGTCTTCGTCTACATTCAAAGACATCGCGTAGCGAGCTGAGAGATACCTGAGCGAAGTCGTGGGAAAATATACACATGACCAACTACAAGTGTCAGCGACAATACGAAAATTTTGAGTTAATTTTGCGTGCCCTGCTTCGTGAGAAAACTCCCGAAATCAGCTGAGAAGAGCGAACATATATTCCACCAACACTGCTCAGGAGTGTTACTTTCGTGATCCATGAAGGAGTGGTACGATAGCAAAGTTGAACATCGACCGTACTGATTTTTTCGAGACATTTACCGGGAGAAAATCCAGTTATGGAGCACGTTAAGAGGTGAGGCCCTCAAAAGATACTGTGGGGCTCGCATGGCCATACCCACTGAAAACCGCCAGGGGCCCGCCGGCCGGGCCCAAAAGGCAAAACGTCTGATGGAGCCAGCCCCCTCTCACAGAGGATGGAGGCCGCGCGCCGCACATCTCCATGTGTTTAGTAATAATGCTAAGCCGTAGTAATAGCTGTGAACATAACCCATTTCTGGTCACCTCCTATCACTCTACTGTTGACCACATTGTCCATAATATTCAAGTTTCACCCATGAGTGAAAAACGTATTTAACATTTCACTTCGCGGAAGACAATTGTGTTATCGCTCGCGGAATTATACGCCTGATAATTTACATGGACTATTACATCACTTCATGTCGAACAGGTGAAACTCCATCACACAAAGTGTTAGTATCACAATTCACGAGGCTGGTGTTTCCCGATCGGTATATATCATTACTATCTCACTACTTCCCAATGGATCACAATACTAACAGGCGTTGATTCCAACCGTCACTGCGCCACGAAATTCCCCCTCACTCAAAGGGCGCCAAATTGAGCCCATCCTTAAGACTAGTGTCCAACAACATATCCGATACTGCCATAGTCGCCAGCCGATCCTCTGTTCCGATATCACCAGCGTAGAAGAACACATGAGGACCCATACTGTCGTTGATCTCCTTCGCCAACGCTGATATCTAAAAGCCGTTATAATATATATCACTACATATCAACTATTTATACATGAACATCTATTCTTATTATTGTATTATAGTTATATATTTAACAGCTGACGGTATCAATATTTCTGCAATAACATCAAAAAATAAGGTATTCCCTACTAGTGTGAGAAAATTGGCCCATGGTGAAATAAATGTTTGTTGATGACAACCAAAAATTTTTTGGGGAATTCTCACTAGTTTTCATATACCCCTACCACAAATCTTGTGCAAATTTTCAAAAAGTAGTCAGAGAACTCTCGAGTAACCTATTTTCCCAACACTGAGTGACATGCTCGAACTCACATACAATGCTGAACTCCTCGTGACATCTAGTTTTACAGCCTATATCAACATTGCATTGGTAATTTGATAACTCACTAGTCGAGCAATTTACAAAAATACCAAAAAAAACTCCGCTCCGCCGTACCCTCTTCGACAAAGTGATCCTATTCTCTGGACTCGTATGAGTTGTTGTAGTCCTCGACACCGCCAGCTGCACTAGGACCACTTTATTCCTATACGCTGGGTACACCTTGAGGAACTGGCGGAACGTTCTCAGCTTCAGCAGAATGCCCGACAGCCGTCCCAATCTATCCACGCCACCTACACACAGACCAAATTTTCCGATCACCGCGAAAACCTCCCCAAAAACTTTCCAAACTTTATTACATATAATAGTTTTTCCAGCAAACTTCGCCTTCAGTTCCTTAATGCGCCTTAGTACCTCCGGCGACCTCATCTGGGCCGCAATCAGCTCGAACTGAGTTGAGGCATGCCCCACCGTCACCAACACCTGTACATGACAACACCATTACTGGCACATCCACGACTGAAATCCAAGAAATCATTCACAAATCTATGATGTGCCCGAGGGGAACTCATTTTGAGCTAATTTTCCAACAAGTTTTCCACGTGAATCTCTTCACACTAGCAACATTTTCCCCATTGCTATCAAACCCTTTCCCAGAACAGAATGAGTTCCTGGTGAAGTCCTTACCTGATGCCTCTGTTGAGGAGAAGCACTCGAAGCCGGAGCCCCAGAAACGTAGCTGTAAGGCACGTCCAGCGCAAGGTAACCGTCTGACAGTCTATACGACATGTCCAGGCCCACCAACTTTTTCACTACTGTGAGGAAATGCCTGAAATTCAACTTAGAAGTGTAAAATTGGTACCAAACTCCAACACAGCCTCAGAGTCTCTATCTCTTCTCATCGTGAAAACCGATCCAGACGAAAACCCATGTAAATTCTGATCTGTCGTATTATGTTATATACCCCGTTTTTGAAAAATCGTACTCATTCTACTCGCGTAAATTTTCTCCGATGAAATAACAGCAATAGGTCACAAAAAGTAATAGAAGTGGTATTGGAATAAATGTTCCCTTTCCTCAGCTGAGCTGGGGCGTTTCCTCACTGAGTTTATATACGACTTCGGGTAGAAGTGTACAGAAACCGACGAGACTTCACTCGAAATTTTCATATAGTCACCGATACATGTAGTTGATAACGTGCATATTTCCCCACACTGAGTAGAAGCTCCGAACTGGAGTATATGACACTACGCTCAAGTCGCCACCAAATCAGATCGTCAGAGTAATTCCAAAATCACGCAAATTTTCAACAATTCTCTCAAAAGTTATCACTGGAGTTTCATCCGCCATATGAAAAACATATTTCACAAACCACTGCATAGCGCGAATATCGCGTTTTTCACCACAAAGTACTACGTCACTCCCCATAAAACGAGTGAAACTCCACATATCTGTTCCCCCTCTCCACTACTACCTCGCATAGTCGAAGAATTGGAAGCCGACCAAATCAGCAGCCAACAGCGACTGCATCACTTGCGTTCGCACAGGCAAAGTCAAGAATATCTCCGATGTCGGGAAGGGCGTGTGCACAAAAAGACCAATCTAAAAATACCAACTCCTCTACCACAAAATTGCCAAACCCTTACCGTCGCTTTCTTCGGAGGTGAGCCGCTACTACTACTACTGCCGGCCGGGCTCAAAGTCGGCGAGGAGGGGCCCCTCTGGCTCCTACGAAGGCCCCGACGCAAGAGCATAGGCACCAGTAGCAGGTGATAGTCGTTAACCCAGTAGACGTATCTGAACCCTGCACTGTGGAATATTGGAGTTTCATCCATGATATAAACACTAGTGAAAAATATATATCTCACGACGATTGAATATCGCGAATATCACGTTTTTCACCGTGTTTTACGCCACTTCACGTTAAACGGGTGAAACTCCGTTGAACCGAAAATTTCGTCCCCGCCCCGGTCGGAACCAAAAACATAGCAATATTTCATTTGTGCAATTAACGAAGTAGTTGCGACAGAAAATAATTCTTACAATAACTGCGGACTCCAAGACTCAGATTTCATCTAGTTCAACCTCTCAAAGTCCATACTCTTCATTTCACAGTGACAGTACTCAAGTTCACACTCACAGTCCTTTCTCTCACACGCCCTCAGCGCACTACCCCCATCAGCATTTCCCCTCCTCTACTACTCTCCAAAATTCGGCAGTGTTGGGAAAAGATCCGCATTCAGCAACACATCCACATATCGCTGATTCGCGTTCCGGTACCTACAATACACCCGACAAGATTCCGAACAGTTCGATCAGCCCAAATGCCCAGGGACTTATTTAACTCCAAGGTAAAAATGTTGCTAATGTGATTATGACATTTACATGGGAAACTGATTGAAGAATGTGTTCCTAGCCATGTGGGAAATTCAAAATGAGTTTCCCCCGGGAACATTCTCGATGATTCCCTGCTTACTTTTCCCACAGTTTGTTGTCGAACGTCATAAGGTCCTCAGAGTTATGCACCAGAGGCACTTGGTCATTTACAGTAGGCCATAGGAACGTTTGACAGAAATCGAGGAATTCTTCAAATCCATGCCGTGCTGGCTGTGGACCTACTGAGGGCGCATCATCATCATCATCATCGTATGCGCAACGAACGAAGCCTCGAGTTTTAGAAAGATCGATCGAGTTTTATAAAAACTGCCAAGCAGACTTCGCCCCAATATCGCGAACCATATCGATTACGCGGAAGAAGTCCATGGTGGTAAGTACTCACCAGAAACATCTTTACAGGGAACGCCCCTACTGCTACTACTACTACTACTACTACCTCTTCTTTTCGGCTGAGGATCACTCGAAAAGACTGGTATACAGTCATAGGGCAAAAGGACTTTGCGCACCTCCTCTTGTTCTGAACAATGAATGATAATTTAACAAATTCCAAAACTTCCGAATTGTGCATCAAACAAGTAGTGTTTCAGGCTGAAACTTCAACAAGGCTTAGATACAGTAACGAGCGATCATATACCTCGCAGGACTGTGGGCGAAAAAATCTCATCCAAGTTATTCATATTTGTATCAGTTTTAACGTTCCCTAGGATTGATAACTCTGCAAAAAATGTTTCTAATGTGACCATGACATTTACATGGGAAAAGCTGATTAGAGAATGTGTTCCTAGCCATGTGGGAAATTCAAAATGAGTTCCCTCCAGGAGCACTATAAATTCCCGGATGAATATCTGGCAACCACCTTAGTACCTTCCTTCGAGAGATAGTCCAAACCCGGCCAGCCAACAAAGAGGGAGCGATTCGGATTGAGCTCATTCTTAACAGCATGGAGAGTGGACATCGACACATATCGACTTGGGTACACCTCAAAGCCTCCTCCAGCCCTGAAGTGGCGAATTTACGGTAGGATTATGATCATCATGATGAAGTATTACTTTCTGCATACGAGCACTGGGAGCTGAATACTGACGAACACGACGCAGTCATCCGGGGTGAGCGTAATCGACGCATCAAAAGAGGCTGACCGAACCTGAGGAGAGCCAACACCTTACTGCTATTACAAACCAAGGTTGACTATATGATCAATTTCATCAGCTAAACTCATATCGTGAATACCAAATCTGCCGTCGTCGTAGAAGTGTACAAAACCAGCGAAAAAATTCCCAAAATTTCTTCAGAATTTCATAAACCCGTATTGCCGAGTATTTGCCTATTCTACCACACCTTGCACCGCTCCTACTCTCGGTAGCGATTCTTGGGAGGGTCCCGATGGCCGTAAAGAGACATGCAGCTCTCCACTGGAAGCGTCTCTGCCTCCCGACTCCAGACTTGCCGAATCAGCCGCGCCCGCACTAGAAGCTCCCGATGCTGTAGTAGTGTCGGTATGCTGCGGCTGAGAATAGCCAAAGAAGACCACAGTGCACACCTCCCATGTACCCTAGCAGCAGCGCCGCCCCTAGACAACAGGTAGCGGTAGAGTCCATCGTCGTCTTCGATGGTCATTTCCATGCCACTCGGTATAACCTAGAAAAACAAATCCAAAAAAACGTTGAAGGTAAAATGAGACCTGTCGAATGACCCTCTGCCCGGCATCAGTCCTCTCCCAAGACTTCAAATTCCCACTAGGGCCGACTGTGGCGTAAGCATACTCCGTCACACGCATTAGAGGTAGCATGGCTGGCTCGACGGTAAACCAGCAAGGGTAGAGCGCTTCCCGAATACACAAAGGCAACCCTAGAGAGAAATCATACGTGTTACAAGAGCAGTGTGGAAAAATATGCGTGTGCTCAACTACATGTGTCGGTGACAATATGAGAATTTTGAGGAAATTTTGGGAAAGTCTTGTTGGTCTCTGGGCAATTCCATCTAATTCAAATATAATAAGTAGGGAACCTCCTGAGCTCAGCTGAGGAGAGCCAACATATATTTCTCCAACACTGTACAGGAGAGATATAGAAAGAGAGCACCTCTTTTATAGTCCCAGTTTCCAAGGGATGGATGGCCACCAACAACCCGCACGGTATCGCCGACTTCTACTGCGTCATTGGCGAAGTGAAAATGGCAGCGAGTGAAGCACCCCGGGTCCTGAATGATTCTCATCGTGCTTGTACCAAAGCTGAGTAGACTTACGTGATGAGTGCCACTTGTCTTGAGTTCTGGAGACAGCACACCTGTAGGAGGGAGAGTGACCACATCTGGGCCCTCTGGTCTCCGGCAACGGGGACTGCTGGGCATTCAGAACAAATAAGCTGAAAATCATAAATTAAAAATAAAAAACTAAATTTAATAAAAGTTAACTTGTTAACCTAAGTTGAATACCGATAATGGGGATGGTCGCGTCGCTTCGCTAGCAATTCGTACTTTCAACACCGACAGTCCGTGACCGACCATGCTCCTCCTCGACAAGCAAAGTATGATTACGGCGACACAGTACTGGCTTCTATAGATATCTCTGTTCCCAAGCCTTGGGTAGCAAGACGTATCACTACTACGCCAGCTTCGACGACGATGTCCTTGAGTCTGTTAGAGATGGCATGGCTTGCTCGTCAACGCAAGCTTCTAGGCCATTTTCCGGAGGAGAGCGGGACAGCGACACCGATCTTGGCTTGGTTGCAGAATTCTCTGACAAAGCTCCGCTAAATTCTGCCATATTTACTCCTGCTGCACCGTACATGTGGCGCGGTGGCAAAGGTCGAGGCCGACCTCGTTATTCTTCCCCTCAGGGACCTTGAACGCGTTAGTCTATCGCGTTTTGCATGACCGTGCGAGCTCCCCACCAAGGAGTCTATAGCTTCGTCCTAACCAAATTGAGCGCTGTGAAGTGTTTTGCCGGTGGAGTTCCCACAGTTGGAATGTGTGCCACATCGCAAAGGCTTGCCCACGGGTGCAGCGCAATCAGGTAGGTGGTCGGCATCATCCTCCTACGGTGTCTTCCACCTGGGGACTGTACGCGTCCTTTCCTGTTCTTTTAGACATAGGCCGCTCAGCAGCCGCTGCTGAGTGACACTGCCCATGTCGGAGGCGGTAAGCCGGTTCGGAACCGCTATCTCTTTCATCCCCAAATCATGTTTCATGTCTTCTGTCACAGGAGTTCTGTGCAAAACTTCAGTGCAAGCTTCTGTTGGTAGTGTAACACTACCAACACTACTAGTGTTGCGGCTCAGCATCGTGTTGCACATTCCCCACTCGGTTTGGACAACGCCGCTTATGCCTCGATGCTTGTCCTGTGACGGTCAGTGACCGTCGGTCACAGTGTGACCCCCTTGCCTTCCATCTGTAGTAGATTGCCGACCTGTACTCCATCTTGCACGTTATCATATCCAGTGTGAGAGTATATAATGCACGAAGATATGCTGGAAGATATGTGACGGTTTCGTGATGATGAGGAAGAAGACCAAGACATTGAGGATGGTTTGAGATGATATAATTGGCCCATCGCTTTAGTGATCATCCTACATACTGTTGCATTCTCCTCAGTGGTTCTTTCTTCCTCTGATTCACTCGCCCACTCGGGTTGTGGATCAAGTCCGTCACCATTCCT
Organism: Perkinsus marinus ATCC 50983; assembly: GCF_000006405.1. Taxonomy (NCBI): domain Eukaryota; phylum Perkinsozoa; order Perkinsida; family Perkinsidae; genus Perkinsus; species Perkinsus marinus. Next base: position 291,169 of record NW_003200768.1, read on the forward strand.
TCAACTCCAATCGACGAACTTGCGTTCACTAGTGACTCGGAGCACGAGAACTACTACCCAGTCAAGAAGATGTCTACAAGATCAGAGGGTGACCATAAGAGTGGTTCAACGTCCTCCGGTGTGACCGTTCGCTCATTTAAAGAGCTTTGGTGTGGCAGTGGCCCCAAAACGTCGGACAAGACTGGGGCTACTGATGTATTGGGAGTTGCTCTGCGTGACTCTGGTATCCGTAAGTACCCAAGTGCTACGTTCATCATCTATGACCAGGTGACCTTGGATGATGATATCACTAAAACGACATGGTGTAACAACATACCACAACTTTACGAGCACTACTCCTCGTATGGTGACCTAAACTATTTCAAGGCGTTGAGGGATTCGATGTATACGTCGAGGTTTCCTACGGCCTTCCAAAACTTGGTTCAGGAACTCCAAGTTAAGCACTCCTTACCCATCCCTGTCATTGTTTGCCTTCTTCTGCATGAGGCGTACGTTGGTGGTGATACTGCTCTCAAGCAACGAACTGAGGCTATTACTGTGCGAATTCTCCTGTCCGAGAACCCTACTGACTATCACACTGTCCTCACTGAGGTGAGCAGACATAACGGCCTCGTATCATCCCCTCTTTTGGACCTATCGGCGGTCACCAGTGATGCTCTACCGGGTCTATCAACATTATCTGATGATGACGCATGGTGTGCCTTTCTCTACATCCTGTCTAAATCATGGTGTTCTTTGTCGACCACTTCTACAAACCCTACCTCTGTAAGAGACTCGTGGTCGTCGATATCTCAGAAAGATCAAGAATGGGTTGAGACCTTCCTGGCAAGAGAATCTGATGTGTGGAATGAGATGGTCTCATACTACGAGTACAAGCGTATCCCACCGCCCAGTGAATATGATCGAGTCATCCAGGTCATAAAGGGTGTCAAGGGCGCGGTACGCACATCTCTATCGGATGATCTGAGAAGGGAAAGGGTCCTTGTTGAAGACATTTCCTATGCGGACATCGTTGGGAGACTTCTAGACATCGAGGCCAGGAGCTTAACCTACTATCCATGGGAGAGCACCAAGAAATCTGAGTCCAAAGGATCTCGTCCTAACCAGTCGAATGCGGCAGCGGACGGTACCACCTCCCCTTCGGCTACCGGGCTGAAGCCCCATGAGAAGTCGTCAAACAACAAGGGTCCCAAGAATGATCGGTGGTGCGACATCTGCTCGAAGTATGGTAAGCACACTACCGAGCGGTGCTGGGAGAATCCTAATACTACTGCTACCATACCCGATTGGTTCAAGAACAAATCCTCTAAGGCTTCTACCAAGGAGAAGTCCGACAAGCCGGTTAAGCCTGCTGTTACTGTGAAGGAAGAGGGGAGCGAGCCAAGCTCTGGTGGTCCTGAGGAATCGCAACCGCGATACAACCTCAGAAAGACAGAGCCCAAGAACTACAAGCCGGCCTTTTGCACCAGCCCTTCGCGTTCTTGCTCAGCTGAGACCCCTCTATCAGCTCTTGGATTTAGAGCCTATCTGACTGATGAGAACTCCGGTTACAACGACCACCCCTCTACTGTTGTGGCCATCGATTCCCTCTGCATACCCAACCTTGTTGATAGCTCGCGAGTCGAGAAGGGTTGGAGCACCGTCCGTTATGATGGAGCTAGCTATATATCGTCCTCTGGCCACTCCCTCGACATCAAGGCAGCTGTTGTGGTACCGGTCACTGTCTATCCGATCGACGATGAATCCGGATGTTCGATCGGCCCAAGAACCTTCACCGTGCAGGCTCTGGTAGTGGAAATGAGGTCCGTGCTGCTCAACTGCGGTCTCATACTCGGTTCTGACTCGCTGGAAAAAATGGGGGCCGTTCTATCCTTCTCGAGCAAGACGCTCTCAGTACGGGGTATCGGCATCATCAAGATAGCTTCTCTATCTGCTGTTCCTCGTCCCATCTGTAGCAGCCTGCCCACTGCAAAGTCCCTAAACGATGCTGACATGGACCCTATCGAGGAGAGATTCGAGAACTCTTCTCTAGAAGAGGTGGTCGACTTCTGTAGGGACAAGCTAGAAGGAGCATCTCTGCCTGCTCTCGACTTCGAGCTACGGCACGGTACTACCCCCTATCAGTCCCCATCAAGTTGGAATGTACCAGCGGATCTCGTCGATGCCACACATCGTACGATCAACCGGGAGATAGAGACCGGCCACTGGGTGGAGCTGGAGCCAACAAGCCTGGAGGCGGACGCTTGGGTCTCCAACGCCTTTGTCAAGCCTAAGGGTAGACTGGACAGTGATGGTTTCCAGGAGATCCGGGTTTTACTTGACCTTCGAAGGTTGAATCAGGCTGTGGACGTTCCGTCACATCTCAAGGATGGCCCACTGTTGCCAAACCCCGAGGATTTCATCCGCAACATCCCCAAGGGGACCACCCACTATTCGCTGGTTGATATCTCGTCGGCCTTCCATGGATGCAAACTCTCGTCGAGGGCCTCTCGGCTACTCACATTCTGGCTATGTGGGCGGCTCATCAGATCACTAACCTGCTCTCAAGGTCTGGCCCTATCTGCTCTTTACTGGGGGCGTCACTTGTGGTCGTCGTTTGAGCTCATCTTCACTCACTGGTGGCACCGCTGGCTCTCTATTTTTGTGGATGACCTCTTGATAAGGGGACCATCCGAGGCCCGGACCCGTCTCAGACGTAAACTGATAACGGGGGCCTTGATCGCTATGAAAAAGGAGGTCAGTCAAAAAGTGCCAGACACCGTCGACACCAAGATCGATGTGGTGGGTCTACACTTCGAAGATGGCTCCTATCGTCTCTCCGATGCCAACCTGGCCAAACTAATTGCTGCCATGGAGGCGGCCCCGAAGAACGGTGAAGAGCTGAGAAGACTATGTGGAACACTTAACTGGAGTATATCCGCTTTTGAGACGGTTCACTTCAATGACTTCGCCAAGGAGATGAAGACTCTCAACAGCCTGATAAATGTTAAACCGTTCCGTTGGAAGGATAGTAAAGGTCCGGAAGCCCTGGACAACCTGAGAGAGCTCATGAAGCCCCGGAATCTTGCTCTTCATGGCATGAATGATCTCGTGAACGGCGATTCAAGTGGCCATGTCTGGGTGGTTCACAGCGACGCCTCGGATGTCGCAGTGGGGGCCGGTCTCTTCCGGGCGTCAGCCGACAACTTCTACGGGCACGATGATGATATTGATGAGCGTATGCAGGGCGCAGTACTAGTTTCACTCTACAGTAAGGCTCTGTCATCGTCATCTCTCAACTGGATGACGTTCGAGAAAGAGTGCTATGCCCTATATCTAGCTGCGAAGAAATGGCTTCCTCTGTTCATCTCAACTACAAGGAACTCTAGTAGAAGCTCTCCTGATAGACTGGGCCCGCCAATAACCTTCTTGACCGACTCGACTACCGCGTTGAAGCACTGGTCTACTTTCACCTCCAGCCAGGACCCGTTCGGCAGCCTCAAGGGACAACGGTTTCTCTCATGGGCTAGTAATATATCTGCCCTAGCTTATGTTGACCACAACATAGAGCATCTTCCAGGCTCATCCAATACCCTAGCGGATATGCTATCCAGGATCGGCCATGACTTCCTGAAGACAGCTGCGGCGGAGAGCAACCTATCCAGGCCGGTATTCTCCTGCCTATCGGTTCCTGAAGATCACCAACTGGACTCGTCTGATGATATCTCGGTCATGGCTCAAGCTCTATCCATAGACGAATCGGTCTTCCAAGGAGTTAAGATCCGGGAGATATACGCATACCCCGAGCTTCAAGGGGGCACTATATCTGCCTTTGCCAAGACGAAGATTGAAGCCTGGTACTGCTCCGGACTCTTCAAGAAGGTCGACGACGTCCTCTATGTATTAGAAGTTCTGTTGACCCCTTCGGTAGATAATGATGAGACGAATTCCGAGTCCAGCACAAAGCACTACGTCTTGGTTGTACCTGAAGGTTGCCCTCCTATTGGCTCCTTGTGTCACACAGGGGTCGGCTCTCTTAAGCAGCAGGTGATGTACCTTGCTCACGACACCATCATGTCCGGTTCTACACATCATGGGAAGTCAGCCACCATCGAGAACATCTCCAAGTCATATTGGTGGCCAGGACTATCGTCCTCAGTTACCAACTACATCGCGAGATGCCCAGTGTGTGCCCATGATCCTAGGAAGAGTGTGAAACAATCCCCAATGAGGACTCCACCTGCCACGGCAAGATTCAAATCTATTCAGATCGACCACAAGGAGATCCCTGATGCTATAAAGGTGAGGTTGAAGGACCTCCCGAGGACGGCGTGTGTCTTAAATATAGTCGATCGCTACACAGGCTTCATGGCGTGCGAGCTAGCTAAAGATCACTCTGCCAAAGAATCGGCCTTCTTACTGGTTCGCCGATGGTTCAGCAGATATGGTCCCTGCCACGAGCTATGTAGCGATAATGGTTCAGCCTTTGTGGCGTCTCTCTCTTCTGTCATATCTGCTATGTTTGGGTATCGATTGAAGTACTCTCTACCCCGGCATCCACAGGGGAACAGCATGGTGGAGAGAGCTAATTCATCCCTATCCCTATGCTTTCGTGCTGTCGAGGAGAGTGGTGACTGTGATACCGCAAGCGATCTCAGTATACATATCGGTAACGCCGAGTTCTCCCATAACCTTCGCAACGGTGCCTTCAGAAGAGTTTACGGTGAGGATATTCCTTCAGCCTTATCTCTCTTCAATGTGGCAACTCTACGAAGAGGTCAGGTTGAAGGACACGTGGTGCTTGATGACAAGACTGAGGCCGACCTCGTGAAGCAAGTCACATTAGGCTGTACTCTACACTGCCAAGAGTATCAGGTTGAAAGGCAGCTACGTGGGCACTACAATCTATTCAGTAGGGTAGCGGCTAGTGCAACTAAATCCGGATCCAAACCGGTGTTCACCATAGGAGATAAGGTGATCTATGAGGGGACTGACGATGTAGTCACAGCTATATCCTTCTGCCGAGTGACAGGCAGGCCTATGTCACTAAAGCTTGCCAGTGGTTGTAAGGTCTCGCCGGAGTCCTGTTCCTTCGGTGGTGATGACAGAGTGATCTCGCAGCCAACGCTCTCAGCGAGTAGGGTCCGTCCAGAAGGTGATCAAGAACAAGGCCCGGAATTCTCTGCGGGAGACCGTGTGGTTTTTCTGGCTGAGGCTACTGATGCCAACAAGTATTACTCCATAGGTGTGGTGCTCTCAACTCACATCAGTGGAATGGTCGAACTTCACGAATTGGACGGTGGTGGTTCCCAGAAGTGTTTCCTCCCATTGTGGATCTCGACGAGTACATGCTCTAGGGCTCAGAAGTTTCAGCGTGGAACGAAATGTCCGCGAGGCTACACGGCGTCTACCGTCACGGTTCCGATTGGCGACGTCTTGTTCACGGTTGAGATCTCACCAAGGGGGATGTTGAGCGAAGCCTCAAAAGCGAGGCTCATCTCGTCTGCTATATATATGTGATTTAAATAAGCTGGTCGGCGTATCTTCCTCTCTGGGAGTGCGGCGTACTTTCCTACTTTGACGTACACCGACTCGGGGGCTCTGTAGTAGATTGCCGACCTGTACTCCATCTTGCACGTTATCATATCCAGTGTGAGAGTATATAATGCACGAAGATATGCTGGAAGATATGTGACGGTTTCGTGATGATGAGGAAGAAGACCAAGACATTGAGGATGGTTTGAGATGATATAATTGGCCCATCGCTTTAGTGATCATCCTACATACTGTTGCATTCTCCTCAGTGGTTCTTTCTTCCTCTGATTCACTCGCCCACTCGGGTTGTGGATCAAGTCCGTCACCATTCCTTCAACTCCAATCGACGAACTTGCGTTCACTAGTGACTCGGAGCACGAGAACTACTACCCAGTCAAGAAGATGTCTACACATCTAGGGGTCCGGCCTATTGGGCATGGGTTTCCTGAGGGAACTTTCCTCCAGCGGTGTGGAGGCATCCACTCCATATCTGGCCGCTCGTCCGCAGACCCCCAGACTTTTCAGGTTGTCCAGCCAAGGTCGTGGCCATCTTTTCCTGCACCGTGCTCTCAGTCCCTGCTGACCCCCTCGTTGGCAGTTCGTAGTCTTATCGTTCAGGTTCATACTGTTTTTAGAAAACGCCGAGGAGAACAAGTGACTTGGTGAAAAAGTTGAGGCTCATGCAGTGCCCAAAGATGAACACGCCCAAACTTAACCTCTTGAAGGTCTACTTCGCGTTAAGTAAGATCAATGCTTTAGTAAGGTCACATCTTGCCGCGTTTGTCCGCTCGCCCTGCGCAATGGATCTTACTAATCACGGAATACGCCTCGAAATCTTACTCGGCACGAATAGATGCATGTGATTCCCTGTGGTTAACTTTAGCGGTGTTGAAACTGGTTCCTGTTCATTTGTATGGTTCGGCTATACACGGTACTCCTCCACAGACCCGTGGTAAACTAGTCAACTCGGCTCAGCGACTTTGTGTGAAAATAAAAAAGTGAAAAAGTGTACGATTCTCAGATCGTGAGAACCACATCAGAACTCAAACTGATGTGGGGAGAAATAATTTCTTCGGATTCAATAGGTGGGAAAGGCCTTCTAGAGATTCTTCAATTGCCAAGTCCCAAAAATGAAAATTATGGTGGTGGTGAGCTCTACATCAATCAAGCAGACCCCTAAGCGTCCTATTGCACCCTGAAGGACTCGCATTCACGTGGGTACCGTTGACTGTCAGAGTGAACGAATCGCGAGTACGGTCGTAGGGGATCACCCGCCACTCGGCCGGTTTGAAATGCAACTCCTCTGCGAAATTAGTGAAGTTCTTATCCTTGATGTCCAAGTACAGATTCCTGTGCTCGCCGTCAACAGTCCATGGGATAACTCCAGTCCCATTGACGATCAAGTCGAGGTCGACAAGGAGAAAGTAGAGAATGGATACTTTTTCGGGAGCCGACGGATCGAAGATGAAGATTGCTGCGAAGTTGCCACCCGACTCAGTGCAGTATACTGGCTCAGGGGGAAAGGTCCGGGCAATCGACAGAACACCGAGTAGGATGACGATGGTAAAGATAACGGACATTTGAGTGGTGATTACTACTCCTGACGGAAACTCAATACAGCCAGAACCCAGCTATCATAATCGAATTACGCGATAATCAACCCTAATGCGTTGTGCAAGTTGATTGAGGTGTCCTGGAACGTACGTACGAACCCTGCGACACGCAGACTGGACCGCAATGATTTCAGCGCAATCGCACAACATTGTGCTGTTACTTCACGCGCCAATGCATGACAACGAGAATGGCATATCATAGGAAGGACATACGGTAGGAAGTGATTCCTAGTAGCGTAGTCAACATAAAGTTCCCATTGTGAACGGGGAGTTCAATATTCACCTTCGGATATTGCGATGCTCTGCACTGAAGTTCTGCGGCCGAACTTCAGTGCGATAAGTTATCGCAGAGTCAATTCACGCGCCTGACTTTGTGCTGAGTGTAATGGTTCAGAATCGAATGAACGAATAAGAGGGAGATGGCGCTGTAACGCTGCCGGAGAACACGAACGTATAACCTCCGCTACATTTTCTGTAATGCTATTCTTGACAGCAAGTGTTGACGATGCGTATTGAAGGAAATGAGCAGTTTTTCTGTCGCAGTTGAGCATCAGTGCACACGTGGATATTGCACAAATATGAACCAATAACGCACGCGATATCCGCGGAAGAAGCACAGAGGTGATAGTTCAATTACTCTATCAAATTGCTATGACAAGTGAGGCTGATAACTCAAGTTGCTGCATTCTCGTGTACAAATGATACGATGCTGGTACTACGCACATTCGTGAAACTTGAGCTCAAATTTGCGTCCCTGAAAAGCCTCGAGCTGCACTTCCACCTCAGAGGGAGCATGTCATGCACGCACAGGACTTGATGACCAGAGCGACTCTGACAGAGCCTTAACGTCTCGGAATTATACGACCGGAGTCGGCGCCAGTACATGAGTGTGTATGCAACATATAACTAATTTGGGGCATATTTCACACAAAACACTCCTCAGGGTGCGCATTGGATTTGGGAGCAAGCGGTAAGGAGCCGTAAATCCTACGCGAGGGGCGTTGGACCTCGTGTTTCTCGAAGGAGCCTCTTTATGCGGGCTTGTGAAATGTGCCCCGGTCTGCCCTCCTTGCCTCCTTCTGTTGCGACAGTCCCCTCCCCCCATGTCAAGTTCACTGTGAACTGTTCACATGTAGATCACGCTGAGGGTCTCCCACATGGTGCCCAGATCGTGTGCTGGCGCAGACCACAACGACGCATGTCAATGATTCTCTCGAACTTCACCATGAGCGCTACGCGAGTCCAGAAGCTCGGGGAAGTCGTTTTATCTAGCTTTGGAGACTAGGTCTCCATGACCTGGTCATGGTCAACGTAGCGAGGAAGCTTGGAATCGGTGAGGAAATCTCCGATTCTTCGCCCATAGTCAATGTGGTTCATCCTTCTCGACTAGCTCATTTCTTGGATATTTTGGTGCTGGAGCTCGAGCATCCCTCCGATTCAAGATTCTCTCATCGGATTACTTGAAAAAAAGACGAGTTCAGTGACTTGGTGGAGAAGTCGAGGTCGATGTTGTGTACAAAGATGGACATACTCTACACCTTTTAAAGACCTCTTCCGCGTTCCATAAGCTCGATTCCGCAGGGCGAGCAATCATCCGAGCCAAGATGCCTTAGTAGGATCAATTTCGCCCGCGCGCTCGATAGAAAAATCAATTCTGACGACACGTGTCATTAGTACAATCAATTTTGCCGGCATGTCTGGAGTAAGTTCAATTCCGACGAAAGGCGGGAATCGATTCCGCTGATAGTATAATTGCAACGACGTATAAATCGCATACGAACCACTCGACAACATGTTCACCCGAGTGGCCGTGTTGATTTCATTATGTCATTCCTGTAGGAGGCTATCGTGGTCAAATAAGGAACTAAGATGCACATCAACAAGTGAATACGACAAGGATCCGACCAGTCAATCGATTGGCGATTCGCGGACAGGACAAAATTAATATTCGCCTCCCAGGCTGCAGCATCGATGAAACCCTTCCGGATTCATCTCAGCAGCTGAGACTCAGCATGATTGGTTCATGTTATTACTATGTACTATGTTATATGGTATAATATATTATATAAAGGTGTGCCGAACCCGTATGTATTCATTGTGCGAGGATGAGCCTTACAGTATTGTCTGTGCGTTCACTGAGCATTAATCGTGTGACCTTTCATTCTTCACCTCCTTGGATACAACTCCCACGAGAAAGATTGCGACAAGTTATTGAAAAGTCTTTGTCAGGATTCAGCACCTCACATCCTGATTGCACGATTAACTCACAACAGCTGTGACGAGGTTTGAGACGCAAACTTCGAGCGAGTTGGCGCCATATTGAGAACAAGGCTACTAACACGGTAACCGACATTGCATCATAAGAGTAACGATCATGCCAAAACCCCCCTTTGAAATGACTATTACGCTACTTCAACAGCGCGGGTCACCGTGACTAGGATTCACAGCATACTTCGAGTTACGACACGAATGGTGTCACACGATTACGTGTTGGATTGGGTACCGTTTACGGAGGAAGTGAGTACATCACCACTCCTGGTGTGAAGTATTTTCTGCCATTCGATTACACTCACATGGCCTGAGAAAAGTCGGTGAAATTCGTGTTCTTGAATCAAGATGATGTGGATGATGAAACGGTGGCCTTCCATACCCCTGGCAAACTAACCAACTCGACTCAGTGACTTCGTGGAAAAGTCTAACCGCCCGTTCAATAGACAAGGCTACGCGCAGTTCTGGAAACGTTGCTGAGAATCGATTTTAAAAAACGCTTCTGAGATGATGTTCAATAAACACGATTTTGAAAATCCACAAGCGATTCTGGAAGCGATCCCAGAAACGATTCTGACAAGTGCTCAACAAACGCAATTTTAGAAATCGCTCCCGGAAACGCTTCCAAAATCGTGATATAAATACACGAATACTGCTAACCCCGGGGATCGAACCCGCGGTCTACGACAGCGCACTTTCATTCTCAAGATTTGTTGCGTAACGCAACCTGCATTGCGTTGTTCACATTGACATTTGTTGCGTTTCATAAGCTTTCCAATCGTTCGTAATGCCCAGTCGTACGAACGACTTGAACGTTGCCTCGAACGTTGCCAGTTCAAGCTACGAAGGTTATCGAGGCGGCGGTAGTTCTCCACAACTTGTGTATACGCAGAGGGTGGGAGTCGTTCAATGCCATCGACTACATTGACCCCGAAATCCGCAGGGCCATTCGGGACGAAAATGATATGAATGAACCCTTGGGCGGTGATGGCTTGGTTGAGGGTGGCCTTCAAGGGGTCGAGCAGCTGCTTTTGTGGGAGGACCCCAATCTGGCAGCGTCTTTTTTGGCCCTCATGAGGAACGGTGATAACAACAATGACGTCGGTAATGACAATTAACATGATGATGATGAATTGTTTCTCGTAAAAAGTCGCTTCCAGTTGCGTTCAGTTGCGTCGTGGTTAACAAAACAAGTTGCATACCGCCAAAAATTAGCTTACACACGACAATAGAACCACATCATTCATCATTCACATTGCAAATACTGACACTACAATCAATGAACCACTTAGTATTACAAGCAACATATGAGAAAAGGTAAAATAGTAATAGGCTGCTACTACCAGCCTTAACTAAACTCAATCTAATTGTTTCAAAAAAACTTTTGCTCCCAAGACAGCTAATGGGAACTACACTAAGGATAACCCAGCAATCGGGCCGCAAGTTCATCTAAAACAGCATCTGCAAGGCTTGATGATACGGGAATCGGCTCCCCTGGTTTCTTCAGCCTTGCTTCGTAAATAGCAATCTGTAATACCACCTTCCTTTCCCTCAGTCTAGAGAGCGTTAGCTGAGCTAACTTAGCTCCTCACGCAGTGTCAGCTCTTCGAGAGTTTCAAGCTCTCTTTGTAACTGGTTCAAGAAAGGAAAAGGAGTGCAACTCCTCCTGGAGAAGTAAAAAGGAGCTTTTCCTTGTGGAATCTACGAAGTAGACAGCAAAGTCACGCGCCACGAAATGCTCAGAACCACTCCAGGCCATTCTGAAATTCGCGGTTCTGGAACTGATTTCGGAAACGCGCGAGGACGCTTTTGAACACGTTCAAAAATGATTCTGGAAATGATTCCAGGATCGTTCCCAGAATCGATTCTATGAACAAGATTTAAGAAAATCGTTTCTGGAAACGATTCTGAGCTTCAGAATTGGTTTATTGAACGGGCGGTAAAATGTGAAAATTGAAGGATTCACAGAACGTGAGAGAACCACGTCAGAACTCGAATTGACCTCCCTTAAATATATAGTTCTGAGTGGGGAGGAATCATCTATTCGGATTCAATGGGAGATGCCTTTTTCCAAGGTTCTACAATTGCCAAGTCCCAAAAATAAAAATCATGATGATGGTGAGCTCTACATTAATCAAGCAGACCCTCAAGCGTCGCATTGCACCCTGCAGGAGTCGCATTCATGTGGGTACCGTTGACTGTCAGAGTGAACGAATCGCGAGTACGGTCGTAGGGGATCACCCGCCACTCGGCCGGTTTGAAATGCAACTCTTCTGCGAAATCAGTGAAGTTCTTATCCTTGATGTCCAAGTACAGATTCCTGTGCTCGTGGTCAACACTCCATGGGATGACGCCAGTCTCATTAATGGTCACGTTCCCGCTGACAAAAAGAATGGCGACAATGACTACGGTCCTGGGAGCGAATGGATTGAAGATGAAGGCTGCGTTGAAGTAGCCACCCATCTCAGTGCAGTATGATGGCTCTGGTGGAAAGGTCTGAACCATCGACAAAACCCCGAGTAGGATAATGCTGGTAAGGATAACGGACATTGGAGTGGTGATTACTGTTTCTGACGGAAATCATAATCACGTTATATCATAGTCAACCATGCTGCAGTGTGCGAGTCGATGGAGGTGTCGGACACCTGGTGTCCAAGCACGTGATTTCCGCGCAATATAAACGTGCGCACAGATACTCAACTGTAGCAGGAAGGAACTGCTCACGTCCTCCAATTCACATCGTCAACACTTACTATCAAGAATAGCAAGGCCGCTAAAGTCGCAGAAGTGATATGCTTGGGCAGTCTGGCATTGTCAGACTGCCGTGTTCGCCCTATTCGTTCATTCCACTCAGCACTTGTGCGCGTCAATTGACTCGGAGTTCAGCGCAGAGTATTGCATTGCAATAAATGCAACTCCACACGTGAATAACGGAGTCCCCTTTCACAACGGGAACTCAAGGTAGAATGTACTACTAAAAATCACTTGCTACTACATCGGTGAGCCCGAGATATACCATTCTCATTGTCATGCTTGAAGTGCGCGTGAAATGACAGCACAAGTATCAACCAGGAACGGACGCAGTAATAAATGATTTTGTGGCGATTAGCAGAGCGAAGCCTAGCGGAGCGTAGCACTGATTACCCTACCATCTGACCTTGTGGGTTAAGATGATTCAAATGGGCGAAAGTGGGTTTCCCCTCCCACCCTCCCAGTAGAGGGATAGCTTCAAATTAATTGTAGTTCAAAAAACATGTCGTTCTGGCTTAAAGTTGTTTTCTGCTGCTCTTTACTCCCATAGACGTCGGTGGTCAAGCACCGAGCCAAGATAAGCTTTTGTTCGTCTGCAAAAAGCCTTGAATCGGATCTCTGTCCCAGAGGGAATATGTACCATGCACGCACCGTTGGCAAGCTCTGGGAGAGTTCTATGTCAAGACGTAAAAGTAACTAGTCTCACCTTTAAAAGGGTATTATTATGCGGAAGCAGAATGGTATGGTCAAATGATAGATTGGACGTACCAGAAAGGTCAACCAAAATAGAACATGGAAGTAAAACCTTAAATCGCAGACATGGATGGCCATCGAAAGGCCTCTCCTCAGTTTACTTATAATCATCATGTCCAACAAACACTGGCAGTCATCGACTCTCAAAATGGATTCCTCGCTCGACACGAACTAGCTCTATCGTACGGAGTATTCATCATTCGCGACTCAAGAGAACTAGGCTAGGCTTAACTGCAGATTAACACAGACTAGTATCACCGTCGAAGCCAGCTAAGCGATTGCCGCTTTGGATCTGCCGGGCCAACTCTGCCGTTGAGCGGATGAAGCAGTTTAATGCACTTGTGTAGGTGCATGGGGCTCTCAAAGCTGTACCATGTCCGCAGCTACCGCTGTTGAGATCAATAGATATCACAAGAGTACAGAGTCATCCTAAGGCCAACACCATGGCAGTTCTATTATAACTACAGTGATCGCCCCCCACTTTGTTGCTGCTGCTAACAATCTCAGCGATGAACTCAGGATGTACCACGAAGCCCTCCACACCAACATCCATATCGGTCAACGGTGTTTCGTTAGCTTTCGATATTGAAGACGTCACACACTCATCAACGGCCTCAATGCTGTGCTCCAAACTTGACGCCGATCGACGAGGTGTGAATACCTCAATAAACAGGGGACGAGAGAAGACGAAACAATTGTGATAGCTATAGAGAATGAAATGAAAAGAGGACAGAAATTGCATAACCGATTCACACTTGGCCAGTCGAAATCATCAATACACTATTGTCGCCAAGTATTTTAACTGTTAAAGTTGTACTAAAGTATAACACAACAGAAAACTGATACGAGAAACGTGTGGTACGGAAACATCCAGAGACATGAATTCAACACGACTCCTTGACCTCCGTACCCCGCAGCTCGACGAGCTCAGGCAGCCCTAAATGTCGAGGCAAATGTCGACTCAGCCATGTAAGCCTCTCATTAGCACTCGGAAGGCTTTCCCACGTTTGGAAAGGCACCTGGATCACCAACAACTTCTCAGCAGTATACAACTTTAATACTCAGCGATGGTATCTAAGTTCGTTCTCCTCAGCTGAGCTCAGAAGTTTCCTCACTGATTGTCGGAGTTGAATATAGAACTATATATGAATTCGAAAAAAAAGTACACAGAAACCAACGAGGATTCCTCGCGATTTCCTCAGAATTTATATATTGTCGTCCACACATGTGCATACTTTCCCACACTGATACCAATACACCGAGCTCACCAGCGCTAAGTTGAATCCCATCTTCCGTATAAGTATATGCCGTACTCTGCTCCGCGAAGTGAGATGTGTAGTCTTGGCCTGAGTGCCAAACCATAACGCTGACCGATGGCTCTTCAGTCGATCAGAATATACCCGGCGAGTTGTGTTGTGATAGATGCGAAGTATTTTACAATCTTCATTGCCCTATGACTAGTATTGTGTATGCGTACGGAATATTGTTCAGTACTGGTCTATTATCATAGAGTAGACAACCATTACACGCATACACATAAGATGCGACTTCTACACTAACCCCTCGTGAACTGATGTTACCAGTGGGCTTGACAGCTACCCAAAACATCATAATATACTCGAGTTAGACTGGGACTATCGAATTCGGACAGCGTGCCGAAGACTTGTGTTCTTCGCCCAGTTTAACTCTATAACGATTCGTCATCGATTATGATAATACATAATGATATATTTCTTGCGCTTGGAACTCAGAATGTCCGCGATCTCGGATTCCTAATCATTAGCGAAATCTTTCCGTTTCGGACCATCAAAATTGGACACACTGTATTTCTGCTTGACACCGCCACTGTGCTCGAAAGCAGCAGCTAGCGTCATTCAACTCCCCATCATAGACGGCGAAGCGAAAGTAGTTTCAAAAAGTCAGAATTAATACCATACAGCAGCATAGTGGAAAACATTAATTTTTAGAGTAAATGTATTTCACAATTAATGCCAATACGCATATGGTCAACTACATGTGTCGAAGACAATAAGAAAATTCCGAAAAAAATCTCGTTCTTTTAGGATTTACATCTACACTAAGTCGTGTCTTAACTTCTATATCGAACGCCTAAACTAGGATAATGACCTTCCAACACAAGTGCATGTCCCCATGCACATAGCGCCAGTGTTGGGAAAAATATATGTTCGCTTTCCTCACCTGAGCTCAGAAGTTTCCTCACTAACTATACAAGTTTACATACAAATTCGGGTAGAAGTGTACAGAAACCTACGAGAATCTTAACAGAATTTGTTCACAATATCAATACCATCACCAGCACATCTAGTCGACCACTCGATATCGCTTACATAAAACTGCCACTCCGGGCATACTTCAATGACTGTATTCGTTGCAGCGTGGAACATATCCAAATTGAAAGGGCCCGCTTTCACTCCTATCATCAATTCCAAACCTACTCCGACGAGCAGCTCGGCTACTTCCCCTGACACAAGTGCGCTCATCTCAACCACAGTACGAACCGACTCACCATGGAGCTCGCAGCTCAATGCTTTTCGCTGAGTCTTAATTTTCTTAACCGCTAACGGTCGCGCTTTTTCACCGTATTTTTTCAATCTTTTCTTGTACTTGTGCAGCTCTTTCCGCTGCCTTTCCTTCGACTTCTTCTTCTCCCCCTTTAACCGCTCGCGCTCATCCTCGGCACTCTCCTCGTCACTTCGCAACTGATTCGCACACGTTCACGTTACCGCATATCGCAAGGCCAACCCGAACTGTGAAAAATACAGTTTTTTACAAGTCCATCTCTACACTTTAGAATTCATTACACATCGCTAGAGTTATGCCCGCATTCGAAAACCGAAAATGAACGAAGTACCGCATGCCGGATCCAGGGATCGAACCTGCGACCTACCTACATATACTTAAAAACACCACCCAAGACAAATTGTCAAGAAGTAACAGTAACCGCGGGTTGAAAACAATCAACTATGATAATTCCGACTTACATCGCGGAGGAACTCCTTCACATTATCATCCAATTGTTCCCAAACACTTTCCTCCTTACACAGTCGTACATACATCTCCACCACCTGTAAATGCCTACTGTACCTAAAAAGCATCAACCATTCCGTTGCCAAATTCCTCATACCTATACCGTAAATCGCACACATCAATTTCGGATAAAATTCAACATTCGCCCGAATTCTACACTACTAACAAAGCTGACTCGACAGATCAATGCCTACAGCCAGTGTTGGAATAGATTTTCGCTTTCCTCAGCTAAGCCCCGGAATTCCCTCATTAATCAAAGTATACCGATCAGCGGAGTTTACGTGAAGTGGCGTATAACTCGGTGGAAAACGCCATCGTGAGATATGTTTTTCACTAGTGTTTTTCATATCACTAGGGTGGTGAAACTCCAGTGTAGAATTGCCGAAAAACCAACAAGAATTTCCCAAAATTTCCTCGAATTTTTTCCATTGTCACCAACACATGTAGTTGGCCATGCGTATTTTCCCCCACTCCTAACAGCGGGCGACTCCAACTGAGCTAAAATACAAACACTCCTGAATACTCCACATGCATATAAAAACATGTTGTTAATAGTGATATAATGCTACTACTAATTCCCGTTGTTCACCTCATATCACTAAGCTGTTCCCTCTTCACTGCCTCCGCCCGATACAAGTAGTTAATCATAGTAGCATCATCAAACATCTCCACAACCTGAGGAACCCCGCGACCAGCACGAACCACGATCAGCCCGAACCAATCAAACGGGAAATCGAATCCTTCTCCTTCCCTTACTGTTATCCACTTGATATTCATAAACTCCTTCACAATGAGAGTATTTTCACACACTGCTTGCGACAAAGCGATCGCCAGAGGTTTACACCTGAGCCTACCCGGTACCCACATAAACCATCAAGTTATCACCAAAACAGCCAACCATATGACGAAAAAATGAAAAAAAATTCCGCGATTTTTTCATGATAAGTGCCTTGCCATGTTAGCAAGACTCAGTCGTCTTTTATACTGATCTGCTGTCTTCGCTCCGCCTTTTTCGTTTTTTTACTCGAACATACTATAACAAAAATTCAACCATAAATATTCACAATTAATAACAACGGTAATCTAGAAACCGGAAAATTTTTCCTATTTTCCCGCAAATTTCCCCCCAGTTTTTTCACCAAAGCTGAGAAGCAAGGTCGAGCTTAGCCGCCGAGTTAGCAGCTTTCACGAGGATCTTGTGCGTCACCGTCGGCCAAGTCAATGCCGTTTTTTGTAACATCATTACTAACCTCTCATCCCTGTACTGCAATCGAGAAAGTGCCTAAATTCAACAAGGTCAATGAATATTAGATAATACTTCATAATATAACTATATATTATACTAGTGTACTGGAGTTTCGCCAGTTTTACGTGAAGTGGCATAATACTCTGTGAAAAACGCGATATTCGCGATATACAGTAGTCGTGAAATATATTTTTCATATCTCGAGTGAAACTCCAGTGTTATCATCATGAATAATGTTCTACGATGTCTCAGTAGCTGCCATATACGATCTCACCTGCATCAGATGACAGAAATTCTCCGGTTTCATCTCGCCGAACTTCACCGCACATGCCGACAATAATGTACGGTAGTACGGTACAACCCGACGATTATATATTCGTACAGATGCTGCAGCTTGGAACACTCTCAGCAGCGATCGAAAATGGCACTGAAAAAATAGGAAAAAACAATAATTTTCCTTAACATTTTTCACAAATTTTTTCCTATACATGCGCTTCACCAACCACAATTCCCTCAGAAAAATTACCAGAAATTTTCACATGGCGTGAAAATTTTTTTCCTTTTTCCACATATCACCTTATCAGAAAGCTGCGCCGCTCGCTTCAAGTACGCCTCCCATAATGCCTCGTTCACGATCAAGTTGGAATTCTGATTCATTTTATGCGCCTAAAATAAGCCATAAACACCCTCGAGCACTTCGTTGCAGGGAATAATACAGAAATCGAGCGGGGGAACTCATTTTGAATTTTCCACGTATGGCTTTGAGGAGTTCCTCGATTTCTGTCAAACGTTCCTATGGCCTACTGTAAATGACCAAGTGCCTCTGGTGCATAACTCTGAGGACCTTATGACGTTCGACAACAAACTGTGGGAAAAGTAAGCAGGGAATCATCCAGAATGTTCCCGGGGAAAACTCATTTTGAAATCCCCACAGGGCTAGGAACACATTCTTCAATCAGTTTCCTATGTAAATGTCATAATCACATTAGCAACATTTTTCCCATTGTTATCAAACTCTGAAGAATATCATTCCTCAAGGCTAAACGTATCCCTGCCTCGTTGAGCATGTTCCGCTTGAGCTCCTTCGTACACATAAATGGCACCGCCAGAGGATCAGAAGAGCGATAATCCTTCTCGTACCTACCACATACACGCAAATGATAAACTCAGCAATGTCGGTAGATTTATACACTAAGATGCGTAGAGTCTACGCAAATTCTCCAACGATTGTCTACGCCGTAGACAATCGTTGGAGAATTTGTCCCGAGTGCATGAATAAATTTATAGTATATTTATATAATGGAATAGCACCCGTCTTACGTGAAGTGGCGTAAAACTCGGTGAAAAACGCGATATTAGCGGTGATATGCAGTAGTCGTGAGATGTGTTTTTCACTAGTGTTTTTCATATCACTAGGGTGAAACTCCATTGATAATTATAGAGAATGGCTTCAGTCCGCTACGCTAAGCTAGGCTAGCGTAGTGCAGTTGCATGATGATATAAATAGATACAATATCGTTTCCAAGTATCTTCTAGTGTTACCTTCCCAAACTAGTTGCGGAGCGAAGCGAGCGGAGCTATATACTGCAATTCGGATCATCTCAAGTGTGCATGCGTGCAAATTATTTCTCACCAACCAGGGAGAATTTCAACACGGCTAAAGAACCACTCGAAAGCTAAATAGACAGCTACTCCTAGAAAAATATGAAAACTTGAGTGTGGTGCATCCCTGACAACATACATTGAAAAACGTTATTTTTTGTGCGAAAAATACCGAGCCTGGGATTCGAACCGGAGATGTTACATGCCGCGCGTCACAGGACTGAACACGACCGACAATCTAACTTCATCAAATTTTAGACTGAAGTTCGCTAAACCCATGGCGAGCTACGCCATCTCGTCGGGAAGGCCTAGTGTACGCGAACCCTCTGCAGAAGAGCATCACCTGTTTTTGCATGATTTCAGCGTTTTCGAATTCGTTACTATTCACTCACGACGATCCCAATAAGAGATTACAACAATAATTTCAATACCGTAAACTCCACTAATCGTCCACCTCCCTAAGCTAGGAGCACCCCATTTCCACTCCACGTGCTGTTCCCAGTTAAATTTATTACCAGTAATCTCTGGCACGCACGAGTTTCTTTCTCTTCAATTTCTTCCTTTCAAAATCGGCACTATCTTCGCCGTTTTCCGATGGCGTGCCCAACTTGTCCGCGTGCTGACACAAAAAATGTCATTTTCCCTGTGGAATTTACTAAAACTTCAAAGCTAGCTTTGTGCTCAGCGGTCCTTTACGTCACATAACCATTTAAAAAATGGTGAACACCATCAACCTCCTCGCCCTTGCTCACCCATACTGCTAACATTTCGCGAAAATTTTGGAGCTGTACATTACGCGCGATCTAAGGAGTGCTAAATTCTCAACTAGAGCTCAGTGCAGCTAGATTCTCGTACATAGACTAGGCTGTATATATATAAACACTCATAGATATTCGTCCTGAGCAAAAAATTCCGATGATGAAAATTCAACTGCACGCAGATGTGCCATACACATAAGGCGGGTACCGACCTCAGCTATTATCTTGTTCACCAGATTCTTGTTACCATCCAAGCCTCTTTCCCGATCCTTAAAGTACCTAGTCGTAATTTTTTTTCGAAAAAATTTTGTTTTTTCTTTCGCTTTTTCAGTCATAGGACAATCACGTCACTTTGCGTAATAATCTGCACTCCATCCTTTAGGATTTTTTTGCAGCGGCTCGAAAGGATTCGGCAATCGCCTTAACTTGGGTATTCGTGGCGCTACTGTACCTATGAACTCCAGTGTGTGGGGGAATATATGCTCGCTTTCCTCAGCTGAGCCTGGGAGTTTCCTCACTAGTTGTAGGAGTTTATATACGAGATCAATGAGAATTTCCCAAAACTCCCTCAGAATTTTCATATTGTGGTTGACCATACGCATACATCGTGACATAGTAAACACGACAATTCAATTCAGTCTAAATTACTCAACGTTTTAAACGGAAATTATAGCACAATATAAACAGTTACTTCTAATACAGGCATGCTTACCTTTTGCTTCTTGAGCATGCACTAGAGGGCTCTTCCCTCGACGTTCCACTGCCTTCGGTCGGTAATAATGAGGCTTCAACTGTCTATCCTGTAGGGCCGGTACAGTATCTACTACCTCAACACTGCGTACGGCTGAGCTCAACTACAACTACTACTACTATTGCTACTACTGCTACTACTGCTACTATTGCTACTACTACTACTACTATTGCTACTACTACTATTGCTACTACTATTACTACTACTACTACTACTACTACTACTACTACTACTACTACTACTACTGCTACTACTACTACTACCACTACCACTACTACTACTACTACTACTACTACTACTACTACTACTACCACTATTACTACTACTACTACTACTACTACTACTACTACTACTACCACTATTACTACTACTACTACTACTACTACTACTACTACTACTACTGCCCACCTTCATCTCGATACCCCTCGTTTCTAGCAACCTCATCTAGCTCCCTTATAGATGAGCCCAACGCCAAGCCTTTGGTCGGCATCACCTAATAGGACCTCAGTCGAGTCTGAACTGATAGCGATAAAAGGCTTACTGGGAAATCGCCATCTTGGCGACAGACCTCCGGTTTGATATAACGCGGGGCCTTCTTTTTCACCTTCTGGTATTTCTTATTAACCCTACCAGCAAAACGCCGCACTGAAGTCCGATGAGTTATAAGCTCCCATGGTGAATTTCGGAGTAGTAGTAGGAGGACCATTTATACAAAAAAAATCTTATCAACTTTGCGCATATTCCTCAACGTTTTAACGCGTGCAAAAACGTCGTATCTTTGGAAAATTTTTCTCGGGTATAATCGTCGTGAATATTTCCGCACGGAGAGTTATTTCATTTATCCATCATGTCTGTATGATTCACCCTCATACAAAACCCTTTGGAACAGGTAAACGTATATGATCGGGGTAACTACACAGTATCGCCATTTCCCTCAGTTCAACAGTCTGAGACGGCTCGACAGAGGCAAGCTAAACAGGTGCCCGTAAGGGGCTTTCGAAATGCAATTCCACAAACTTACAATCAATTCTAGAACTACCTCTGAGTTTAAAAATTGAATTATTGAGCATCTTGATACGCATTAGCACATAAACGTTGAAGGGCCTTCTCAGGCATTGTACCGACTGGACCAGCACGCAGACACTCTGAGCATAGCGCGGTTCCGCGAGACTAGTCGCGAGCAGAGGTGTCACTCGAACGGTCTGAGGTCTCGCGACCACTCCAATTTCATCTCAGAGGGAATGCGTGGCAAATTGAGTTCGGATATGTACAACGAGAAGCTCCTGAGAAACAGCCTCAAACTGCTCGAGAGCTGAGATCAGCAGATCGCGATATGAACCATACTCTACCAAACATTCGAATGTCGAAAGCGCGACTTTCGAACCGACTCTCGTAAGACTCCCGCATCGCTTTGGCGTTATTCGTGCAAACTACCCTCGACAAATTCTGTTTGTCGCGATGAATAGAAAAAATTGACAACTTTTCTAAGAGTGAGCCGTTAGGGAACCCGACCAGTATGAATATGATGATATATGAAAATTCTGAGAAAATTTCGGGACAAAAATCTTGCTGGGTTCTGTACATTTCTACCCGAATTTTTATAATTAGCGTGGAAACTTCTCAACTCAGCTGAGGAGACCGGACATATATTCCGACGCTGATTCCAATACAGCTGAGGAGTTTGTACTCGTTCGTTCCTATTCAGTTCAGCTTTGATCGCTCTGTTGAAGTAACCGACTCGCAATAAAGTTTATATCATCACTCGTATGTGTTGGAATCACATAGTCTCAGTGGGTCTCTCGATCAACGTACATATTTAAAGCCATCGATAAACCGAGTTAATCAATTCATTCGAGTTTCACCCTAGTGATATGAAAAACACTAGTGGAAAATATTGCACGACTACTGCATATCGTTGCGAATATCGCGTTTTTCATCGAGCTTCACGTAAAACAGGTGAAACTCCATTATTAATCAATTAGTTCAGTGAAGTCTCACCCGTTTTACGTGAAGTGCCGAAATACTCGGTGAAAAACCCGATACTCGCGGTTATATGCAGTAGTCGCGAGATATGTTTCTCATCTCACTAGGGTGAAACTCCATCCAACAATTCATTTATCGCGATGACATAAGCCTTGTACCGACAGTATCATCGAATCACCGTTTATGCGATTGTGCTTATCTGCTTCAGAGTGCCTCGACCGTTCCAGCAAGGGAAACTCGAGGGTCGGCGCAGGTCAGTTCTCAGAAAGCTTTGCTCGAGTTGCAATATTATTCTCTCGAGATATCGCATATCAAAGTTCGACTTCGGTCAATCTAAAGAGCGCAGGAAGAAAAAGACCAACGATGAAGACAATTCGTTCACCAGTCCATCCACTAGAAAACTGCGAGAAATGCAGTAAACCTCACTTAGTCTCTACACAGGCTTACATCGGCTACAGGCACTTGATGCTGAAGTCCACCCCGAGATCATGGACACAGGAGTTCCAGAAATGGTACCTTACAGATAAAGAGGATGAATCTATGCACTGCTCTCAGGCGTAACGGTGACACGTCTCGTCGGCAAGATGACATCCCTCGTATTGTCGTACACAAGGCGCAACCTCAAGATTCCAACTCAGAAGTGACTAGAGCTTCTAGCTGATGAAAAACTCAGTTTCTGTGTCTTCCTAGCTTTTGCTCGGGGAGAACCAAGGCCGTGTTCCAGTGGCACGATCAACACGAGCTTCCCGACTGAGAACACAATGGTTGAAAGAATCGATGAAACTCTATGGAAATGACGAACTCAGTCGCCTTCCATCAGCGCGTATGCTTTCTCGAGATTGTGAAGGTCTCAGCCATGCATCGTCTCAGGCGATTCGCCACTACGTGTTAAAGCGCCGACCTCTGCTCGTCCAAGCACGGTGGCGCAATCGTCGAATTCGAACTTCTTTTACGATACCAGAACAGACTGGGTCGCTCGTAATCTGAAGTACTCGGTAGGAACAGTTCTCTTGTGGAGAGGATATGATGTTCGACTAGGTTGACCCTCTCCTCTGTCATAGTCGTGACCATTTGAAGAGATTGAAGTACCTCACTTCTCACAGGCTGAGATATCCCCAAAAGGTGCGCTCATCGACACTACCGACTAAGGGGGAATGAGCATCGATACGACATTTCGGCTGGGTTGTTGATGCACCGATGAAACTCTCTTTAACGATGTGTTCCCATGTGATTGTCGTTGTCGCTGCATCCAGTTGAGTTGTAGTTGATCGAAAGTACTGACGACAGAGAACATGTGTTTTTTGTGGGGACTATGCTCCGGAAGTTGTAGTTCTTTTGAGCCAACTGGTCGACAACTTCGCCGGTCGGTCTCAATATACAGCGTTGGTGGATAACACTCGCGAAACACATCACAGCGTTTCCCAACGTGAAGTGCGTTGCCCGGAAGAGCTATAGTGCTGAGACATCACAATTCTCTTGATCGACCCTTACTGATGCAGTCCTGGCCTATGCGAGTGGTTTTCAGTGCAACCTCTGGTACTGGCTATCGCCGGAGATTCACTGGATATTGGGTTTATTTTATAGGAGCAAATTGCGCCTTCAACTCCAGTAACGCCTTGAGTATACCTCAAGTAACGCCTTAAGTATATCTTGAGTAACTCTTAAAGTTGCTCATGGACGTGAGGTGCCTTTAGTGAAGTAGCCTTGTGAAACAGGCCCACTGTTGAGAAACTGACCGACCGGTCGTCAGTAGATTTCTGTAACCCCTCATGGACAGTGTGTCACTTTCAGCTGAGGCTTACGTGAATTGTGAACAGGAAGACGATCAAGGGATACTCGATGGTGACGACTCAGTGTCTACGTCATACCACTCCTTTCCCTCTTCTCCCAGTCCCGACGCCGCCAGATGAAGATGTAATCCCTACACAGTGCCTCGATGATGCTCTGTGCGGTGTCTCTCCTGGTTCATCTACTATGATCAACCGAAACTACAACGTTCTTCTGAGGACGGGTCAGGAAGTAAGCATTGATCTCGCATCATTAAGAGCTGACGTTAGGAGGCACACATGAAAAATTATGTGATTATAGAGTATCATGAAAAGATGGATCATTCATGGCGGATTTATAGATGTGAACCTCTCCTAAGCACTCGAAATGTTGATGCCCATCAAAGCTCAAGTAGAGCGTTACATCATCTTTTCTGAACTGTTCTGGAAGTCCCTGAGCTAAGAATAGATTCGATTCCACTCTGTATTTCAGCTCCGCAAGAAGGTATCATATCTCAACGCAACTGAGTTGGTCCAAATGTGAGTCAACTTCGTTTACAGTGATGTCTACATCTGTACAGCTACCGAGTAACGTCATCGCAGCCCAGTCTACTGAAGCCCTTGAACGAGAGGCTTGTATTAGAGCCGCGGTCAAAGGGCTACATACGCTTCCGCATTCTACCATTGACAAGGGAAATCCGGACAAGGTCAGGCCGGCCTCCGTGATTGTGTCATCAGTCTGGTTCGTTTTAGGGTTATCGTCACCATCACGCCTTCTGACATGACTGTTCCTCATGCAATAAGGGAAAGGCTTGTTTTTGATTTGACATATATTGCATCGTTACCATGATGATAGCAAACCTATGTGTTCGTGCTTTAGTGGTCTCTGGGGAATGTAACGCGACAA
>NW_003200768.1:316228-369708 GCF_000006405.1 Perkinsus marinus ATCC 50983
GTGGCCTGCAACTTCGATGAGCTCTGTCGAGCAATATAACAGACGAGCAACGTAACAAGGACAAATTCAAGCACAAATTCTCAAGTATAGTCTTTTCCTGCACTTGCTGTGTCTAACGCTCCGTATATGTACAGCTATAGTGTCCTACTGAGATGACCTCTGCATCATCCCTAACCACGTGGCCGTATGCGTGAGTGAGGAGTCTGAAGCTGTCACCGTGTGCCTGACAGCCTCCTCGTTTGGTCAACGTATATGAGTATTATTAACTAACTATATTTTTCATAGTAACACAGATAAAATATATTATACACCCTGTATTCAAAATGTCTTTATTTTTGCCCTGCCTCACAAATATCTATTTGTTGTCCAGCCGAACTTTAGCAACGCAACAGATTAATGAGACAAACTAGACCAATGAATACGTTTTCTCATGGTCAACACATCACACTCAATACTGCTCTATGCAATCAATTGTCACGTCAACTTCAACTCTCCAGCTCGAACCGATCGGTCATCGGTGGAGGCTGCGCTAGGACGCGGTTCAAGAGCTGATCGAAGAGCCTGAGGAAAACCCTATGGACGAACCACGAGCAGCAAACTCATCATACTTGTTTTTTTCAGGTGCATCAACAGACGCATCAAGATCTTGATGAAGTATGGTATCAGCCATGTCCTTTTGAACTCCGCCGCATAATTTACTGAATGTCGACCTTTTGCTCTCTACGTGTATTTGCTGTCGAAGTCTGAAGAAAAAAGTCAACAACGAGCCGCACCTCGACAACACCTATGTTGCTTTTATTCGATTCCACATACTTATCGGGATATCGGTAATGCCCCATATTTATAAAATATATATTAAATTATATGGGTTATCGTGGGGCATATTATTATATATAGTAATTGTAGGTTATAGCCCCATAATAATATCTAATATTTATATATCCCTTCATTATAATAGATCTATATGAATACTGAAAATATAATATTTAATAATAATATTTAAGTATATGAATATATACAACTACGGTTAGTGGATGAGAACTTTTTTTTCGTAGAAACTCTCCTTATGCAGTGTTCCACAAAGACAGAAAATTATCTCACTATGCTAGGGCTCGGTTGAGGTCGACCACTTCCCTATCTTTCTCCACCAACAGTCTTCGCTGAGCTGCGTCTTCCTCAGCGAGCACCCTAACCTTTTCTCGACCCTCTGTTAGGCGGTCTCGAAGCATCTGTACCTCGCTCGTCTGCAACACAGGCGAGATGCCTTCATCAAATGCTGATTATGATCAGCTCACCTGCGTGGCAATAAGACTATCCAAATACTCATATTTCGCCTGAACTTCCTCCAACTGTTCAGTGAGCTCCCCAACGATTATTCTATTGCTAGCCGCTTGGGCACTCAGTTGAGCTTCGGCTTTCTGACGGGCCTGACACACAACATTTCTAATTAAATAATTATATTATAATACATTTCATCCCAATGAGAAATTGAAAATATATAAATGCCAACTGCAGAATGGTGTTACACTACTCAGTTTACACTACTAGTGTAAACCGCCGGGTCCTGTACACTTTTTTTGCGATAATAGTGTACTATTTTTCAATCGCCCACCTCTTTCTCCCTCTCAAGTGCCTCCATCACCTCCTCTCTGGCCGCTTCGGCTGAGCTGAGTAATTCCGCAGCAGCATCGCGCTCCTCGCGCAGCTTTTTACGATGTCTTTCAGAATCTGCCAACGTTGCTCGAGAACCAACATTCTGTCCAACCATAGCCGAGGAAGCCATTTCAACCAATAAAACAATCAGTACCACACCCTGACCAACTTCACGATAAAGAGCTGATAACACCGTCAAACAAATGGATTTGATTCCAGGCCTTATCAAGTGGTCTGTATGCATACTATGCGAAAATTTAATTTCCGAAATTACCTCCGAGCTCGCTCTCGATCTTCCCCTTCTCCATTTCCATTTTCTCGATCTTCAACCTCAACTCGGCCAGCTCAGCTTGAGCAGCCTCTGCACTGCGCGGGGGCGGTTCAAAAAGCCTATCAGCGGAGCTCTCCCTGAACGATCAAGTTCGAGCCGAACTCCTCTCCTTCTTCCCACATACTCAGTAGCAGCTACATCGTCATGATCGGGTACATTCGAATCGATTTCCTTCAGCAGATCGCGAGCTCCTGAAAGTAGACCAATCGCCGCCGCCACACTATCGGTAAGCCTTAGTCGTATGTGTTAGTACGTCGTGGAGACTACTCAACCAAGCTGAGTAGTAGTGATGTTTTCAATCAGCTTAATTCACTGCTGCCAATTTTATCGAAATTCTTCATAGGAGAGAAATTAAAATTATTAATTTTTTTTATTATCGAAACCGACCAAGCCATCCAGGAGTACCTGCTGGACCATCATCAACTCCCTCCTGATCGTTATCAAACGATCTGAAAATAAATAACGTCTGAAGCAACGAGTATGGCAATCCTCACTTTTCACTGACTATTATCTGTGAAGGCAACCGAGCAGCAGCCTCCACCACGGGCTCGCCAGGCAGTTCAAGATCAGGTACGATGCGCGCTGGAGAATTCTCTACAGTAAAACGCCATCCCCGGCTCCTCCACATATCACGAATTCACCTGTTGTGCTATGGTTGACCGGACCACCCTTTATAGGCTCAGCACTGACTTGGGCCGAAGACCGCTGATCCGTGGTAGCGAATAGCCACGACTGTGATACACTAGCCGACTAAACCGAAACACTAGGCTGAAGTAGTGTAGGACCGTGCGAACCGACCAGCTCTTCTCGAGAAATCCTCCCACGTTTATACTGCTCAACAGCTTGCTGATAATACTGATCATATCTGCGATTAGAATATTGAAGACTACTCTTCAGTGGAGTCCTACGGATGATCCCAAACGCTTTCCTTCGTCTTCGTGTTGTGGAAAAATACATCACCACTGACCGTCTGGCATTGGACCCAGGGTTGGGGAATCGGGGTTCTCAACGCCTGATCGGCAGAAAGAGAAAAATACGGAAGGAATACACATCCGCAGAGAAGGATGAATACATAGGAAAAATGGAAAAGAAAAATACATAGAAAACAAGAAAAGGAAAAATACATGGAAAAACAAAAAAAGGAAAATACATAGAAAAACGAAAAAAAAGGAAAAATTTATAGAAAAAGAAAAAAAGGAAAAATTTATAGAAAAACAAAAAAAGGAAAATACATAGAAAAACAAAAAAAAGAAAAATTTAGAGAAAAACAAAAAAAGGAAAATACAGGGCGCATCAGTGGTATTCACCTGTCTGGCTATCCAAAACAGGTCACGATCCTTCACGGTGTCCAAACCAAGCCACACAGCATAGTCCTGAATCTCCTGCTTGGTCGGCTCCTCAGGTACCTAAAGTGGATGCTAACAATATGGGGAAAATCGTCGATGCTCACCTGCTGAATTTTCCCCGCGGATACTCCGACGATTTTACCGAGTACAGCAGTCGGGGCTTTGGTCGCTGCAGAGACTGTTGTCGTCATCAACACTCCCGAGTCAACTAGAAGCGCATCTCAAGAGTGTTGCGAACCCAAGCAGAGAAATATGCGGCACTTCTGTGGAATTCGACCTCGCTTAGAATGAGTTGAGATTTCATGATGAAACACCGTGAAAAAATCACATTCGTATGATGGTGGCAATTTAAAAGAATGGATTCCAACAGTAATATGGTCAACATGGCGCCCTGTGGGAGCTGTGTAACTGCCCACGAGATAGCACAGGGTAGATTAACAATAACCATGCCTTGGGAAACCACGCCCAATAATCTGCTATGTGTAGTTATTATGCTCTCAGTCCGAGGCTATCGCATATACGACGTAATATTGTCTCGATCGGCCCGCAACAGAGCGAGCTGAGCAATGTCGAGCTCAGCGCAGTCAGTGACCGACTACAAGGTGCGCTGTGACAGTCGCGCTCGTCCGAATATTGTGACGTGACAAAAACGTCAAAACAGAAATCGCTTCGCTCCGCTTGTCCCTTTCCCAAAAACTCTGAGTGTCGCTCGCCCGCTATTATCGATCACCTAATCGATTCGCAAAAGCTCTCAATACCACCCAACCCATCATCAACTACTGTAATAATGTAAATGCCATGATGACCACTTTCTGTCAATCCTCCGATTGTTGGTGAGGAAGTAAAATTAACCTCTAAGAAGTACTGAGTAAGTTCATTATATAGCCGTATTATAGGCATCTGGGATTGGACACCTCAACCTATCTCATCGTTCACCTACGGCTAGATGGATCCTCTGCTCGCTATACTCTCTTAGCTTGCTAATGCTTGTGTGGGTACGTTGCAGTTGGTACATATCTGATTGATCAGAATAGTGATGATAAGCATACTTGGTCCGTGTTCCAGAGTAGCCCATGGCTGTGAAGAACACTGTATTATCATCTTTCGGGGCTGAATTCAATGTTAGAGGATCGAGTAAATGATGACCAACTCTTAGGACACCTTCAGACCGCAAAGCGGTATGAGAACAAATCAAACAAGTTATCCCTGTCTGAAGCTCTTTAAATGGTAATTTCCTAAGTCGATTCATTTGATGATGATACGCATACTTGGTCCGTGTTCCAGAGTAGCCCACGGCTGTGAAGAATACGGTATTATCATCTTTCGGGTCTGAAATGATCGACTGTTGATTGTTATATGGTACATGATGACCAACTCTTAGGACACCTTCAGACCGCTAAGCGGTATGAGAACAAATCAAACAAGTTATCCCTGTCTGAATACCAACGATATTCCCTATTCGCTGCTCATTCCGCAGGTTGATCACTTCATTGCTAGACCTCCATGCAGCGGATGTCAAGTCACCGAATATCCGCTGCGTTAGGTACATTTCCACACATCTGTTTTATCGCTACAAACTAGCCTCGGTAATAATTTTTAGCGCTTACAAATTCTGTGTAGGATTCGGCACAACTGTGCCGGAATCGTGTCAGAACCAATCGGCGCTATCTAGGCTCTGCTCTGCTCACTTTCTCCAATGACGGGTTCAACTCTACTCGCAGTCATTTTCAACTCTTCCAGATTGATTGTATGGCAAGTCAATCTTGGTGTGGCATAGTTGCCCCGATCGGAGAACTCCATTGTATCAAGTCAATCTTGGGGTGGCATAGTTGCCCCGGTCGCACAAATTGATGGTAAAAGGCAACCCTGAGGTGGCATAGCTGCCCCGCCGAAGATATTAAATGGTATCGAGGCGCATCGTGGAATGGAATAGTGGTCCCGGCGGCACAAATTGATTGTATGAAGACAATTTTGAGACAGCATAGTTACCCGGCAGAAGGAATTTATTTTATTGAGGTTCATCGTGAAATGGCATAGCTGCCCCATTCGCAAAATTCGATCTGACTACCAATTAAATAACCTTCAAAATGGTGTAATATCAAGAGCTGCATTTCAAGTGCACAAATCGTTGGGGCATGGTAATATCCCAACGCCCATTACAGCGCCACAAGGAAGTCAATAGACACCCCATGATGTTACAGTGGCACACATTGCATGTTTGATTAGGGGAGCGTTCCTATACGAATTCCACAGGGACAACTCCCTACTCTATCCCATAGAATTAGCGGCTACTCAAATTGAGAGCAGTGGCTCATTACTTGTAGTAAAACACAAGACACGGTTTGTTGACTATTTATGTAACACTCGTTGTAAGGGGGCTAGAGCTACCCAAAACGATTGACTTCAATTTTCATCACCTTCAATTTTATCAATGATAATAGTGAAGTGACTACTTTTCCACATTCCTGCTGTACATCATGCCTGTAGCCCTAACGTTTGACGAACTGTTGAACCGTTCAACTATAAATTAGAAGGAATACCCATTATATTGGGCAACGATTCAAACAGCTTTAATAGGGCTGGCGACATACATAGCTTGAACTAGATATAAGTAGTAGCAGGAGGAGTACCAACCTCAATGATGATGGTCGTCCGGTATATTGGTGTGGGAGTCAAAGACAAGAACAACAACAATATAGAGTAAAGAAAATTAAGCACAGATCCCTCGTGCTCTTCGCACTCAGGCAGGCATAAGTAACTTGGGTGGCTCTTAAGTCGAACCCTCTTCCAGTCGCTTCATAAGAATAGGAGCCAACCTCCAACAGAACAGCATACAAATAGCTCCTGTAGCAGAGATACAGAAACATACGATGAAGGGTAGCGGCAACCATATATTGAAAAGAGGGCCAGAAATAACAGGACCGAATATACCCGCACCAAGTGTAGCCGAGAGAACGATGGAATTTACGAAACCACGCCGAGGGGCTGGCGCAATCAGCTTAGCGATCACCGGCACGGACGCATATGCTAACGAATTACCCAAGTTAAGGCAATACGAGAGGAATATTACACCTGTTTCGTTATCTACAAACGGCAAAGTTATCATAACGGAATGGAAGATCATGCCCAAACATGCTAGCAAGGGCATGGGTACTCCATGACTTGATAATGGCATAAATATCACCACTAGACTGAGGAAGGTCGGAATAGCTTGCGAACCCATAATGAGACCAGCGTCACTTTCTGTCATACCAAACTTATTTTCCAACAGCCAAGGGAAGATAGTGATAATGGACATGTTAGTGTATTGAGTGCAGAACCCAGTGTAAGTGATCATGCTCAATACAACGATAAACATGACAGTCTTCATTATAGGGAACGACATCTTACCTTCAGCATTCACAATACCACCGCCAACACTATCATTCTTCTTCGGGTTTCTAAGCCATAGGATACAAACGACAGCCCAAAGGCCAGTCCATGCAGCACCGAAGCACGCAGGAGCTCTCCACCACGTGTCACCAAGTGAACCACCAATTATTGGCATTACAGCGCCAATAGCAATCATGATGGACACAAAGGCCGAGTAGAAAGGCATCTGCGAAGGAGTGGCAATATCTCCCAGGTAGGAGAAGACGACGGGCCTAGTACCAGTCGCCAAACCACCACAGAATCGGAACATAGCATAGGACCAGTAATCCCAAGCACAGGCTAGAAGTATATAAAATACGCAAGCGAACGTATAGCCGATAACAAAGACAATTCTACGGCCGTATCGATCGGAAAGCGGCCCGTAGATGAGCGCTGTGATGAACTGTCCGATGGCGTAGAATGTCATCAACATGGAAGCACCCAGGCTGTCGCCTAACCCTCCGTTTCCAAGGGTTCGGACGACCTGTTGAAATACAGGTGATAGCATAGTGTAACCCATGAAGTCAACAATCACCGATACATAGACGATAACCAGATCAAGTAAGAAGCGGGGATCCTTCTTGAAGCTAGCCCACCACCCCTCAACTCTTCGAGAAGTGGCTTTCCATACTTTGCTTCGAGTAATCAAGTTGCCTGCATCTGCCTCCTCAGTGTCCTGGCCGGCGACGTGACCTTTCTTGTCATCGTCATCTCCCTTAGGGGGAAGATCTTGGTCGGCCGATACTGTTGACTGGCTCTTGGTAGCGGCTTCTTCGAGATC
The DNA here is from genome assembly GCF_000006405.1 of Perkinsus marinus ATCC 50983. Lineage (NCBI taxonomy): Eukaryota > Perkinsozoa > Perkinsida > Perkinsidae > Perkinsus > Perkinsus marinus. The sequence goes on from NW_003200768.1 coordinate 323,751, forward strand.
GCACACCGTATGGCAGTCAGCCGAGTTAGGTGATGATGACATGGTAGTAATTCACAGATGATAACCAGAGAAAACAAGGACAACGAAGAACTGAAGAAGAACACACCTATTATCAATTCCAACTGAAAACACGACAACAACAAAAACCGACAAAACAACGGCAACAGGAGCACACGAGTATCAGAGACGACATAATAATGACGACTTACTATCATCTCCATCACCAATTCTCCCACAGCTGAGGACTTCCCTGATCTTATCCCAACAACCCTCATGACGCCTCGGTACGCTCCACCCACCTGAATTGCCCGTCACACAATAATAACGTCTATCAACGCCACAAATTCGTGAGTTTTTCGCGACTAGATCCCTATACGTGAGTATACTACGACGAGGTTGGAAAAGTCACTGACGCTAGCTAAAACCCTCCTGGGCCGAGACAGGCTACTAGCATTTTGTGTGCTGCTGTCCCCTTCACGTAAGGAAACTCAACTAATTCTAACACAAGTGAAGAGAATGATGCAGAGTAACGACGTATTGGTTGACTTCCATAATAGGAAATTTATGAACAGAAACTTAGTCCATTTTCCCACGCGAATTCATGCCGCTAGTCCTACTTAACAATAACAACGTTCTGAAGGTACTTCAATTCGTATCGTATAGACCTCCCTATGACAAAATGATAGCCGCATATGATACTACTGTTGGAGGAATATATGTTCGCTTTCCTCAGCTGAGCTCAGGAGTTTCCTCACTAATTATAGTAATTTATATACGAATTCGGGGAGAAGTGTACAGCAACCAATGGTCAGAATCCCCCTAAATTTCTTCATATTGTCACCAACTAATGTAGTTGACCATGTGCATATTTTCCTACACTACAATACACTATGTCCAGCCAAGCTCGACACGATATCTATAATCATCATTCTCGCAAGTAAAACTAGGTTTATCCAGAAAGCTGACTACACCAACGCACCAATCTACTGTACGCCTACTATCGAATACACTATTCCTCGCAGTGCTACACAACACGAGAGCTTCCTTTCCACTCTACCACCAAACTCAATAGCATATGAGCTGTGCTTACTACTAGTAACACAAGATTCATGGAAAGTCTATTCGTTCACATATGGCACTGGCTGTACTCGGGCCCCTCAATGAACAGCAGAGCAGACGTGCATCACTCCTACTCAACTCATCAACACCACAAAGGGATTGTGATCCTGGCAGCTCAGCAGTGGATAAAGTGCGAAGACTAAGCAGTAACGTCAACCACACTCAACAGCAGTGAGCGACTTCATCCCTACTCAACACTTCAATGCGCGTCGATCCCCCCGAATCATGGACACCTCAAAACAGCCTAATTACTTCTCCTGCGAGTACAGCCTCACACCAACACTCTGACTGTTAATACGATGACGTTTCTCAAGTACGTAATTCGCCACCGCCTCGCTGGCAAAAGTACAGAAGCCAAAACCACGCTATCACAAACAACTGTTGAATTCAACACCTCCCCAAACTGCGAAAAATGAGCTCTTATATCGTCATCACTAGTATCAGGACGGAGGCCTCGAATAAAAAGCTTATTAACATCAATTCCCCCACCATTGTTAACATGTCATCGATTCAACCTAGCCCCCCCTTCCACATGGCCAACCGCAGGTACCATTCCATGTACAAAACGCTCAGGATCGCTGTTCCCCCAGTCACGGACGAACCACTAGTTGCCTCCTTACTACCATTTACCAACTGCTGTATCAGCTTATCAACATTACTATTCCCCGACAGTACAACTTCATCAGTCGGACTCCTCATACTCAAGAATCTCTACAGAATCACAAAATTCTACGCATGTGCTTCAGCGGAGCGAAGCGATTCATGATTACCATTTTTCGAGGACAACTCAAAACGCAACATGCAATAACGCATTATCTACCACCTTTCCTGCTACCATCGAGGCATCACATAGTAGCTTGTAATTGATAACGGAGATAACATAAAATAATTCTTGCCGATTATCTTTCTACTGCCCGCAACGTTTTCGGCAGATTCGGCAAATGCGACCAATTAAATGAGAGACTACGACGATAATAACAACAATAATGAACAACGTTTTGCTCACCCGCCAGTAAGGCATAAACTATACAATACAGAAATGCACCACTAGTAGCCTCATTAATGCATCAGATAAATAGACGTGCATATCACAATGGCCGCACGTTCACTACTACTATGGTAAGGTTTCTAATACACTCCTCACCTCGACAGAACAGTGAAGAGCTATAGGACATAAAACTTGTCAAGACATTATATTGTGATATCAACGGAATGCTCAGCTGATCTACCAGCAGGGTGGAGGTCTACCGCATTCCCCATGGGGTCCATTTCGACGTAGTTTGCCGCGACAAGCGACTTCGTATCTACAATACGCTCGGAAAAATAAGGTCAATTCGAAAGCACTTACTCCCAACACTAAACGGTACGTTAGGTACTACTTCCCCCCTGACATCATCACTAGGCTCACCCCAGCTGAAGAAAACCGCGAGAAGTAATTCGCAAACTTTCACCAAGTTCTCGCCCACCTGCATTGTGAGTCGATGAGAAGTGTGCCGAACTTTATTCGCATATACCCATGTTCTCCCCAGAAGCTTCCCCACGAATTACGCATTATCCAATATCTAAAAACAAAGTATGATAACAATTATCGCTCCGCGTTGCGCATGCGTACGTGATGAATCATTTTGCAATAACTACGGCGATCAAGAAAACGAACCAACTGCAAGTAGGTTCTTTAGAAAACAGCGAAATCATTATCAGGAAATCTGATGAATTTTGGCGTGTGAATTCTCAACTGTAGGGCAGCGCAGTGTTGAAGGAATATATCTTAGCTTTCCTCACAAATCACAGGGGAACATATACAAATCCGGTTAGAAATGTAAAAAAAAACCCAATGAGATTTTTTCAAAATTTTCATATTGTCAGCAACACATGTAGTTGATAATGTGCATATTTTCTCACAGTAGACCAGCGAACTCTATACCAAGCCGTAAATCCGAGATCTCAGTATAGTCTCACAGTTTCCTCACTAATAATACAAGTTTAAACACAAATTCGGGTAAAAATGTACAAAAACAAATAAAATTTCCCAAAATTCTCTCTAGTTGACCATGTGCATATTTTTCCTCTATATATCCGAGATCACACTACAGTCTTACTCTTCGTTAGTTTCCGGATCTTTGCCCCACCCAACCAACGACACTTCGTGATTGATTTCCGCATTAGGTTTATCTTGGTAAAATACACCACCCTCGTAACTATCATCAACTTCAAATTCGGCCGAAACTGCCATTGCTGGCTTCTCACTCATCCATTTCCTTCGTAGCGTCAACTCCGCACCCCACAGGGCCCCGTTTCCATATCTCGCGTTTGATCTGCTCCACCCCATCCAACCGAGCAAAGTCACCAACGTGCCTGCCAAATTTCCTCTACTATCCAGTATGTTCGCCTGCCTCAGCTGAACTCAGGAGTCTCCTCCCTAATTGCGGAGCGAGCGAAGCGAGCGGAGCGTATTCTCTCACTTTACTAACACTTTGTGCGTGCGTGCGTGCGTGCGTACAAATTATCCAGCTCGATCTAGAGAGGTTATGATCACATGCTATACACCATTCGATAGCTCTCGCTCTGGGGATACTAGAAAAAATACGAAATTAGGGTTCCGCCCGGACCATGTAGATTTCCGTGCAAAAAACATATTTTTGCAGAAAAACGCCAGGCATGGGAATCGAACCCGGATGCCGAGCTCCGCCCCTTCTCCGAGAAGGCCTAGTTATACGAATTCGGCTACAAGTATACCGAAATTTTCTCTGAATTTTCACGTGTATATTTTCCCACCCTATACCCCAATCCCAACCTTACCACGCCCTATAATTCGCCGTAGCCTTGCATCCATCCGGCCCGTCCGAGCACTCCATACAGCGTGCCTCAGCTGGACACCACCCTCGGAAATCATCAAAATTAGTCGCGGTGTATGCTCTGCACGAGTCGTGAACCTACTACCATAATTCTCACAAAACGATGTGTGAACTTCACTCACCGCGCCGTAGGTGTAGAAGAAATCATAAACGCCGTATTTATCACCACCATAACAATCGCCGCCACCACGACAGTTAATAACCTGCATTACGATAAATCGATGTGATCCCAGATAGATAACAGCATTTCCTAAAATATTCCTGCATTGGAGTTAACCCGAAATATGAAGAAAACACTAGTGAAAAACATATTTCACGACTACTGCATACCGCGAGTATCGGACTTCTCATCGAGTAATCTGCCACTTCACGTAAAACGGGTGAAACTCCTATTTTATACAGCAAAAACTGACGACCTGTGCGAGCGTCAATGTTATCATTCTCCAGACGAAAACCCATTGTAGTCTATGAACTCCTATTTGTACATGCACCTCTACCACACTAATATTCGATATTCCCATATTGTCAACATAGCAATTTTATACAAACTCTATATGAACTATCATTCGAGTTTTACCCGTGATCTGCTAAAAATATTTCACATTCCACTTCGCGAAAAACTAGTGTATTTTCGGCTGCGAAAACACATTTGCATACCGTATTACGCCACTTCACGTTAAACGAGTGAAACCCCACCACGCAAAATTTCCCAAAAAATAGAAGTATCATCACATACGTCTACCTGTTGCGGAGATATCGCCTTATTCGGCCACCGCCTGTTGTCCTTAATAGTAAGTCTGTCAGCGAAAGCCGATGTCGCTGAGAACGCCACCCTCCAACACGACGCCAGTACAGAAATGTAGCTTACACGCAAATGCCCAGCAACCACCACAATAACTGGGGTTATGCTGATTTCGGGTAAATGATAAATAATTTTTTCCTCCTACATTACGCCAATCCCACGAGCCTGAAAAAAAACCATCAGCAGTTTCCTCACTAATTATGCAAAATTCCCAAAAATTTTCTCATAATTTTTGCATATTTTTCCATACTTACGTGGGAGTTCTTCATTGGCTTCGCTCGAGACCTGAATTCCGGGCACTTTCGGGACCTGTGCATAAACAAGTGCATCCATACACAATACGGTCATGTTCGCCCTACGCAAAGATAACAAGTAGAATTGTCAATGGCTCTCGAGTCGATCGCCTAAAACGCAAAGTCACCAACCATGGTGGCTCGCAGATTCACTTACTTTAAAATAACCCGTCTCGCATTCACACGATGGGTCTGCACTGCAAACCATAGAGTAGACCGAACCTGCGCGCGCCCTAAAATTCCACCCAACATCACAAAACTTCTCACATAAGTTCGTAGGCTTTCGAATCGCCTTATATCCGCCTGCCTTATTCGACGGTTTGCCGTATTCGCGGTGACCCTAAGACAAATTTTCCGGAAAAAAACAAAAAAAAATCCTGAAATTTTACATCAACTACAAAAGGCCTTTCAATGAGATTTTGCGGCTCGGGGGACTCCACCGCGGCTTCTTCCTGAGCCGGGGTAGCATCTTCGGGTGTTGCAGCCTGGACAGAAAAAAACATTTTTTTTCGTATATTTTACGAATTTTCCAAAAAATTCTATGAAAAACGGTGAGAGTGGTAGTAGTCCTTACCCGTTCACCACCCATAGCATGACTACGTCTAGACCTTCTCCTCGTGCTAGCCGCCGTGCCAACTTCTTGTAATAAATATTCATGCATTTTGCCCTACACAGAAACACCATACTACTCTACTCTATACGAGACGATCCCCTACATCAGATCCGCGCAAGGTGAGGTAACCCGGCTCGGGCTTCACCACACCAATTTCAACGTCATCTTTACTATCAACGACGGGCGACGTGTACCTTAGACGTTTTCACTACCAAGGAAAGCGACTAAGGCAACCTCACTTGACAGACGGGTAAAGCGTCCAGTCCTTCCATGCATCAGAACTGACAATTCCGAGTAAAGCCACAAAAAGAGGATAATCTCACTTCACTGTAGCCCATACACATCCAGCGTTTTCTATGTGACCGTTAGCGGAGCGATGCAATTTTGCCCAACCATGATCACCCCAGTTCGTACCAAACGCAAAACGGGCGATCCAGTACGGCGTTCCTGAGCATAGACGGAGATATTTGTCCGCTTTCTTCGACTGAGTTCAGGAGTTTCCACGCTCCAAATTTCGAGTACAAGTGTACAGAAAACAATTAAAATTCCACCAAAATTTTCACACTAATTGCAGAAGTTTACAAACAATTTTGAGTAGAAGTGTGCAGAAAACAATTAAAAATTTCCCCAAAGTTTCCCCATCATGATCGACACATGTGCATATTTTCTCATATAAACGACCAAATTCCCGTCAAACTCACCATCATCATCTACACCCCATCCCGCGACTTCAGCAGCATGGTTGGGTTCAGTGGAGTCGTCCGTAGCCGAGAAGGTCCAAACTGCCCCCGCACGGTAACTGTGATAAGGACTGTAATGCTCCACATAGTAGCAACTGGGGCGTACTTCGCGCGGAAAGCCTCATCAACATGCATGTGGCACACTACTGGTCCACGGGCCTTGATTTCAGATTGAATCTCAGCCTCGCCAGAAACTGTGCCAAATTCATCTACGTGAAATATGTCATATTTTTTCGGTATTTCGCATGAACCATTAGCAGAACACGTACTACACCTGAAAAAACACACATTTAACAAAATGAAATTTCGCACTCACGAGAGCAATAACCACTTACACAGTAGAACCAAGACAGATATCACCAGTGTCGTGGCCTCTAGCTGTAAAAGGGGAACACGTTTCATCAGTGATACCTTTTTCCTTAATCTGAACACAAAAATAAAAACAAATTCCGAAAAAACACGAAAAAAAATTTTTTCCTTACATATCGCATTGCATCAATAACTCCTCCACCTCGGCAACCGTTGCCGATTTCATAACCACATGTTAAAAGCGGTTGAGGCGACAAGTTGACCTCGGGGAATGCGGCATTTCGTTGAATCTTTATTCGGTCGGATAGGGCATGCACGGTGGCGAACGCCCAGCAGCCGGAGCACGCTCTGAAATAATAGGCAAAATGAAAATTTAGGGAAAATTTTGGAAAATTTTGGGAAATTTTGGGAAATTTCCTGTGCACTAAGTCGTGTGTGAACTACTATAATTAGCGAGGAAAGCGAACATATATTCCTCCAACACTCCTGTGAATTTCCTCTCAAGTGGTGCTACCTTGGATTGGAATAACTACGATCAGTAGTCACCATGTTTTCGCCATCGACATCTCGCCAGTCCCAACTAGTGGGGAGGTCTTTTGCCTGACAAAACGAATCTTCCTAGTGAGCAGCACGAAAGGCCACAATCGGGCCTAATCCGTATCTTGTTTGGCGACCTCAAAGATATTCAACGTATCTTACCGAAAACCGCGGCAATGTGGTGTAAACTTCCTCTGTAGTGTTGCGTGCTTTCAAAGCGCAAGGAGCGATGAAACGCGTCTCAGTGATGTAAAGTAAACTTGACGTGAATGTAAGGATAAACCGCAGCATTTGATAATTCAGAACTGACAGATGTTGTCCTACTAGGGGTACAATGATGAAACCGTCCGAGGGGGAAATAACGGGAATAAGGAAGTTGCGCGACCGCCATAGTTGCGCGAAACGCAGTGGAAATCGAAAGACTATCGCGCGCGCCCAAAAATTACACTCGCGTTACGTCAGAAATTTGCAACTTGCGTAATGTGGAGCTGAAGTGCCGTTATGGTGGCTGATCATCCTGGATGCATGGTTTTTCGAGGCATTCCCACTTCGTTGGATTTGTCCTTCCACGTAAAGTGATCAATCAATTCAATTCAATTCAATTCAATTCAATTCAATTCAATTCAAATCTTATTACCCGGCATTACGAGCAGAGCCCATCGCCGTACACGCGCCCCCACGTACACAGAATGTGGTGGCTAGATCAACTGGGTCACCTTCACACTATATCTTACGACCAGAATTGTGAACGAAATCCAAAGTAGTACGAAGCATGTCAGCCGATGAATACAACAACATGAACATTGAATGATCGACAGACGTAGCATGTATGCCAGAAAGAAATTCAGGGGTACGCCAAGGGGTCAGAGCAGGGCAAGAAAGTAAGAAATGTTGTATAGAGTCCCGTCCTATACCACACGAAGGACATAGTACAGGGTGAAAGAGTGGGAGGACACCTAACCTGAGACGGAAAAGCAAGGATTGCTCCACACGGCCAATCGAAGGCAAATGGATTGCATCTGTGTTCCAAACATATGCTCCTCCGGGAAGTAGACGTTCTACCGGAAGCTTGTGAGCAGTTTGCTCGAAGATTCGTTTTTTCCTCTGAGACAATCTGGTTAGACAGCTTTCCCATGATTCGAGCACAACAGGTTGTAGTGTTTCGAGTTCAGCTTTGGCTCGTCGGTCCACCTCGTCGTGCAGCAAGAGTCCGACATGAGCTTTAAGCCAATAACCAGTGATGGTGATAATAGAACCCTGTGGGGGAAGTCGGGGGAGAGTTAGAAGCTGTTGTAAGCATTCCCAAACCGTCTGTCGATTGTTATGTCGTTGGAGCCAACCGCGGGATAAACCTTTTAATGCTCCCTGGCTATCACTAACGATAAGAAGCTTACCACCCTGTAGAAGAGACTGTCTGCATGACGTCAACCTAGCGACATCCTTGATCGCGTGAGACAAGGCAGCTAGCTCTGCTTCGGTAGATGAATGGATAGCTGTTCCGAGTGGTCCTTGTCCTCGAATACCTTGCGACACGATTAGGCCGACCTCGTTGGGATAAAATGTCCAAGCATATCCTGCCGAACGGGGCTGCTGTTCTGTAAGGTCATCACGATAGGAGGCGTCCACAATGAGAATGTGGTATCCCTGTGCAACATAGGAAAGAAGTTTTTGGTAGGATGCAATCCGGTATGCCTGTCGGTCGGCGTTCTGCGGAACCTCGCTATTCAAGGACAGGTCAAGTGATATAATTCGTCGTGCCTCCCCGAGAGGGAGTGGGGGGTAGAAATGTAGGCGTACCTGAGGAGTGGTAGCAACGTTAGAATCTATAAGAGGCTGACATGCTAATGACAGATAATGTTGTAATGAATGTAAATGTCTGAGTTGGGGGATCCGTAGATGTTCATCATACCAAGGGACCGGGTCCACATACTGTTGTTGTGGGAAGAAGAGGAGACCACAGGCTTGGGGGCACCGAGAAATACGAGTGATTAGTTTATCCCAATAGGTGGTAATTAGTGGGATTAACTCGGGTACTCCCAGTAACCGTTTAGACATTCCAGCCGAAGTCAAAATGCCGCACCCTAATACTGCCTTCACTGCTCGGGAATACCCCCCCTCTATCTTTGACCACCTTGCCGCTGTTACCCCAAAACTCCATGCAGTGCTGCCGTAGGTGAATAGACACTGGACATATTGAATGAAGAGAAGTCGTAGCGATGTGGTTGGAGTGGCAGAGAGCCGTTTGATAATTCCAACACGACTAGCACAACGACCTCGAATATAATGTATGTGAGCATCCCATGTTAACTTTTGGTCCCAGATTACCCCCAGAATTTTTAGTGTTAGCCGTGCTTCAATGTGCACGTTATTAATAATGATTTGGTTTTGCTGGATAGGTGTACGCCTCCTACCGATGAAGTATATGAGCCCAATCTTATCTTCTGCCAGGCACATGCCGTTATCCTGGAGCCAAGTCTCAATGAAAGATAGTGCGTGCCTGATTTTGTTGTCCACTTCTTCCTGGGAGGTTCCCTCAAACCAGATGATTATGTCATCCGCATAGGCGCAGAAACCTGCTATGCGGAGGTGTGGGGGGAGCCGTTCTTTCAGGTTATATAATAATATTAAGAGTGGGTTGATATATAGGGCCCAAAGGAGTGGTGATAGTACCGCTCCTTGCGATAAGCCCTCGCGTTGGGTGTGCCATGTAGATCGCTCGCCGTCTACGTCCACAAAGAACTTTCGACCCCGTAAGAAGCCCCAGATATATCGTGCTATGTGAATGTTGATGTCAGCTTCGAACAAGCGGGTTCGAAGTACAGCTAACGTACACGTGTCGTAGGCTTTTCGTAAATCTAAGCTTAGGAGTCCGACGAGCTTTTTCCTTTTGACGAGAGTTCGGACCGAGTGGTGCACGTAGGCTAGTTCTTCCTCGGTGCTCCGTCCCGGTCTAAAACCAAATTGGTATGGGCTGATCGTCGTTCCATCGCGTGAGGGGAATCTTTCGAATGCCGTCTCCACGCGGTATAGTAGCATACTTTCTACTAGTCGCGCGAAGATGTTAGTTATGCAAATTGGTCTATAGTTGGCACACGGTGTAGCAAGGAGAGTACGCGGTTTTTTCCGGATGAGGATGACTCTCCCGCGGCGCCATTGGTGAGGGACATCTAGTGACAAGAAGGACTTATTGATCAGTTTCAGACATAGCTGATTAGCTTTGTCTGTTCCCTGTCGGAGTATAGTGATGGACACCTGATCCGGTCCGGGTGCGGTCGAAGTATTTATCTTCCCCAAAGCCCGGTCGAATTCTTCTTGGGTGAAAGGCTGTGCTTGTTTGGCGTCAAAGGCTTCTTGATGTCCCGCTGTGGCCACTTGGGGGTTAAACAGAGACGCCTTTTTCGTTTTGTGAGTTTTCATAGTAACGGCACGCTGTCTCCATTGAGCTTTGACTGCCATGGAAAGTCGGCTTTTATATATCTCATCTGACAAGTATGTAGCATATTTCTGGGCCGCCTCTCGTCCAGCGTGCCCCTCCACGTCTATCCGCTGCCGTCTATCCTGTCCAACTGCCATACTCTTCACTACACGCCACATTTTCCGAGAGTTGGACGAGAGACTCTGTGTAAAATTTTCCCAAGATTTTTGTTTGGCATGGTGTAGTTCTTGAAGATATTGGTTAACAAGCCGCCTGAATTTAGTTTGTAATTTGTCATAGGGTTTTCCCGCGGATTTGCGGTCATTCATAGCACGCCGGACGCGATTTTTACTCAGACGAAGCTTATTTAATGAGTGATTCCAGTAAGAATTATATATTGGGATATTACCCCTCGGGATACTGGTTTTTGCAGCCTTTTTATAGCCTTGGGTTAAAGTGGTATATATATGTGCAACCGAGGATTCCCAATCGATTTGGTCTAGATTTTTGTCCAGTTCCCTCTGAAATTTACCCCAGTCCGCCTTTTTATAATTCCACCTACTATAATTGGCTCTCTGTCCACTCTGTCGCACAAAGCCAGCGGTGGTCTTGATCCCGATCTTCTGGGGGAGGTGGTCCGAGGCTGCCAGCGAGTTCTCCAAGAGGTGCCGTGTACAGGATAGGAGCAAATCCTTCGTGACAGCAGTGATGTCGATACTAGACGTGCCCTGTTGGCCTTGAAAGGTAGGGGGGTCGTGGATGGAGTTGAGAAGTTTGTAATGGGCTTCGCGGAGCCAGGTGTAGACTTCTTGGCCTTGGGGGTTGGCGTCGCACTGAGTGGAACCAGACCATGCTGGGTGGTGGCCGTTGACATCGCCTACCACAATACAGTTCGCCGCTGGTAGTTCTAGTTGTAGTTGTGGTGGGTTGGGTCCTTGATGGGGTCTGATATAGATGTTAACCACCTTGAGGGGGGAGGGCAGTGTTGGCGAGGACAGTTCGACCCCCAGAGCCGAGTAGCAGTAATTAGTGTCGTGGAGGGGGATGCGGAGGAAGATTTTGTAGTGGAGTGGTCGTCGAATCAGGATGAGTAACCCACTACTCCGGCGTCCGCGATGGTCATCTGGGTCGTCTTGAGGGAGGTACTCCCCCTCCAAGTGCTCTACACCATAGTTGCGAAATGCTAGTGAATGGTGTGGGCCGTGGAAGGTCTCTTGAAGGCAGACCACGTCTGGGGAGGATCGACGCAGGTATTGAAGTAGTTCCAGCTTGCTGCCGCATAGTCCATGTATGTTATAGGAGATAACCGTCAGGCATAGCTTTCGACGTGCTGGGCGTAGCGGAGGCGCTGGAGGGGTGATAACGGGGAGTCGGGGCATTCAAAAGTGAGGGAGAAGGAAGGGGGATAGTTAACCGACGTAATAGACGAGAGCGAGGAGGGGTGAAATAGTTGATAGAAAATAGAGATCAGTGTATGACGACGAGTACGAGTCAGCGTCGTGTTGAAGGTGTTAAGCAGTTGATTCTAGCCACTTCTTGGTCACCGCATAGGGGGACGTGCTAGAGTGGTAGGGTTGATCTCTACTTGGTGCCGGAGAACCCGGTCACCCCCACGCGACGCTGACGCGTAGAGATCTATGGGGGAAGTGATCAATCATTTCACGCAGTGCGGTGTCATTTGGCTTGTTATGGGATTCTGCGCACATTAATGTGTTTGCGTGCTTCCTGAGATCTATAGCTAATGATGGTAGTTCGCCCCGGAAGGCACGTTACCCTTCCCTCTCCTCTTGAGTCACTCCTCTAAGTCTCCGTAGCTCAGCTACCTCTACAAGCTCATCAGTACTTGTGTTACCCAGTCGTGGATTTTACTATCACATCACACCCTTCCGTTACATCTACTCGAACGCCTTCCAGGCTCAAGGGCGAGTCTTCCCAGTGCTGCCTCAAGAGTGTCGATGTCTACGGAGTGAATATTGAGGAACGACAACGATACTAACTATAATATAGCTACTATCAATATCATTAACCAATACTCCGTTAATAGCTCCGAAACGGGAGCACGTGTACTTAGCGTTGTGTGTTCGACCTATGCGTGCTAGCGGAGCGATCGATGCCGTATTTGTGGGAAAATGTCCGACGTGTACCCGAACTGCAGAGGCCATAGGCGTATACATTGTCAATGAACATCTGTATGTTGAGTGATAAGCCTATTTAATACTTCAGGAATGAGCTCATTATTAATAAAAGCTAACCAGACTAACGCTGGTCATTGAGCCACCTTCCTGAGGAAGTACTCGAGTTGTTAATTTCACCACTGCGTGACAGGTTGGATTCACGAGGCTTCTCACAAGAGCCGTCGTGCGCCTATTCGTTCTCGTATCTGGTAATTCTCGCCCAACTTGAACGACGCTTCTCTACAGAAGGTAAGTCACCTCAACAACGCTGATGTAACATGATCTCATATCGACTCCTCGTAGACAAGACTGTGTTTTTAATAGCTGCACGGCAAGCAGCGTGTAAGCTAGCCATTTGTCTTAACACATCGTCATGCTCTTGAAATCGAGTAGTGGGCTCATGGAACTACTAATCCTCTTATGCTTTGGAAAGATGTAACGTCGGACTTTGTAGCCAGAAGGCTTATGCAATGCCACCATTAGCAGCAGAATTGCGCTACAGTTTCTTATGTGACACGGTCAGAGCCACGAACATAGTCAGACTACAACCACTAGGTGACACAACCCAAACGGTTATGTTCGAATCGCAGGAGACAAGTATACACACTCCGCAGCGTGCATCATCAGCGTTGGTCACAAATCGATAATATTCCGCAGTTCGAGCTATACAGTCGCTATCGGGCATTGCATGTACTATAGGCGACTTTTGAACATAAGAGGTACGATTAACAGCTTCGCCATTGGCAGTAGTTATCGAATTGTCATATTCCACCATGCCCGCTCGTGAGGTTCTAAAGTATCAGACTGAACTCATTCAGACTGCGAATGCTATCTGCACTCCCGGTAAGGGGATCTTGGCTGCTGATGAGTCCACTGGTACCATCAAGAAGCGTTTCGATGCTGCTGGTATCGAGAACACTGAGGAGCATCGTGCTGCCTACAGATCTCTTCTATTTACTGCACCTGATGCTGGCAAGTACATATCTGGCTCCATTCTATTCGAGGAGACTCTTTTCCAGAAGAATGCTGAAGGTATCCCGATGGTCGACTTGCTTAAGAAGCAGGGTATTATTCCCGGCATCAAGGTCGATAAGGGACTTGTCCAGCTCGCTGGTACCGATGGTGAGACTGCCACTCAGGGACTTGATGGTCTTGCTGAGCGTTGCCAGAAGTATTACGAACAGGGTGCTCGCTTCGCCAAGTGGAGAGCTGTTCTGAAGATTGACGAAGCCAAGCAGATGCCTTCTCAGCTCTCCATCGAGGAGACTGCGCACACTCTTGCTCGTTACGCGTCTATCTGCCAGGCCAACGGTCTTGTTCCTATCGTCGAGCCCGAGACATTGATGGATGGTGATCATACTATTGAGACTTGTGCCTATTACACTGAAAAGGCTTTATCCGCTTTGTTCAAGGCTCTTAGCGATCAGCATGTTCTTCTCGAGGGTTGCCTCCTCAAACCTAACATGGTTACTGCTGGTGTTGACTGCCCTGTGCGCCCCACCCCTGAGAAGATCGCTGAATTGACTGTCCGCACTCTTGCTCGTACTGTCCCTCCGGCTCTTGCAGGAGTTGCCTTCCTTTCTGGTGGTCAGAGCGAGGAGGAGGCTTCCGTCAATCTGTCCGCTATGAACGCACTCCCTAACGAGCGTCGCCCATGGTCTCTCACTTTCTCGTTCGGTCGCGCTCTCCAGGCCAGTGCCATCAAGACTTGGTCTGGTAAGGAGGAGAACACCAGGGCTGCTCAGGAAGCTTTCCTTGTTCGTGCCAAGGCTAACCATGAGGCCCGTCTCGGCAAATATCATAGTTCTGGTGACAAGTCTGCTGATAAGTCTCTGTATGTGAAGAACTATGTCTACTAAACTGATTCATATTGACAGTTGATTTTCTCAAAGAGTGATATATAATTGTGACTATCAGATTGCTGTTGTAAGCGCGATACGCGAATGTCCTTACTGTCGTGTTTGAAGTAAAAGTGCATGATGAACACACCTTGAAATTGGTGTTAGTGTGTCTAGGACCACCAATACATCGCCAATCTTGACAGCTGATACTCGAGATTACTAACTTATCACATGATACTCCCCTTGACTAGTTCTTTAGTGGGCAAACGCTCACCAATGTCACTCAGTGATCCTGAAACCTATTTATGTTGATGATTACAACATGAATGGATGTCTCGTATTCGTACTCATCCGGATTGGGATCCATATGGGAGTAAGTGTGTAGCTTCGATCATCTGTGAAGACTTAGGAGATATTCAGTATCTTGTTTGTGAAAGAAAATCATTGCCCTATCAAGAATTGGTAATGAGAAAATTGAGAACTCCGTCACACCACCACTCTTGGCGCACATCGATGATGACCGCTGTGGAAGTCTGGAAGTCGTAGGGTATGGCTTGCGTGTGTGTTTACCAGCCAGGCATTAGCGAGGGGAAATTCGGCAGCTGCTTTTTGAGCGGACTTCCTCTTGAGAGAGCGCTACTTCAACTTCGAATCTATACCATCTAGTTGGAGAAATATAAACTCTAGTTTCAGTATCAATTTCACGCTAGGACTCGGACCAATTCGTAGAACAATTCTAACAACACAAAATAAGGTGTATTTTACACTGTTGGAGAATCATTTTCGAGGAATCTTCTACAGCTGTAGTTTGAGCCACGGTGGGACAGATGTACACAATCCTCAGCAAACATCAGCGCTTGACATAGATCGCTAGTATTAGATTGGCTTAGTGTTTTCTGGTGTACCAGGTCAACAGTGTTTGGTGGAGTATAGAGGTATTCTGTAATGTCAAAGATGATTTTAGTGGTTCTACTCTCAGTAGTTATCGAATTGTCATATTCCACCATGCCCGCTCGTGAGGTTCTAAAGTATCAGACTGAACTCATTCAGACTGCGAATACCATCTGCACTCCCGGTAAGGGGATCTTGGCTGCTGATGAGTCCACTGGTACCATCAAGAAGCGTTTCGATGCTGCTGGTATTGAGAACACTGAGGAGCATCGTGCTGCCTACAGGTCTCTTCTTTTTACTG
Source organism: Perkinsus marinus ATCC 50983 (assembly GCF_000006405.1). Lineage (NCBI taxonomy): Eukaryota > Perkinsozoa > Perkinsida > Perkinsidae > Perkinsus > Perkinsus marinus. Next base: position 339,641 of record NW_003200768.1, read on the forward strand.
CACCTGATGCTGGCAAGTACATATCTGGCTCCATTCTATTCGAGGAGACTCTTTTCCAGAAGAATGCTGAAGGTATCCCGATGGTCGACTTGCTTAAGAAGCAGGGTATTATTCCTGGCATCAAGGTCGATAAGGGACTTGTCCAGCTCGCTGGTACCGATGGTGAGACTGCCACTCAGGGACTTGATGGTCTTGCTGAGCGTTGCCAGAAGTATTACGAACAGGGTGCTCGCTTCGCCAAGTGGAGAGCTGTTCTGAAGATTGACGAAGCCAAGCAGATGCCTTCTCAGCTCTCCATCGAGGAGACTGCGCACACTCTTGCTCGTTACGCGACTATCTGCCAGGCCAACGGTCTTGTTCCTATCGTCGAGCCCGAGATATTGACGGACGGTGCTCACACCATTGAGACATCTGCTTACGTCACTGAAAGGGTTCTATCCGCTGTGTTCAAGGCTCTTAACGATCAGCATGTTCTTCTCGAGGGTTGCCTCCTCAAGCCCAACATGGTTACTGCGGGCGCCGACTGCCCTGTGCGCCCTACCGCTCAGAAGATCGCTGAATTGACTGTCCGCACTCTTGCTCGTACTGTCCGTGGTCAGAGCGAGGAGGAGGCTTCAGTTAATCTGTCCGCTATGAACCAACTCCCCACGGAGCGTCGCCCATGGGCTCTCACTTTCTCCTACGGTCGTGCTCTTCAGGCCAGCGCCATCAAGACTTGGTCTGGTAAGGAGGAGAACACCAGGGCTGCCCAGGAAGCTTTCCTCGTGCGTGCCAAGGCTAACTCTGAAGCCCAGCTCGGAAAGTATCAGGGTTCTGGTGACGAGTCTGCTAAGGAATCCTTGTATGTGAAAAACTATGTTTACTAAAGTCCTGTTCGACGATCATTATTTCCTCCTACAGTGATGAACGATTGTAACTATACTAAGTTACTAGAGTAAGCGTGATTCGCAGAACATGTTGAGATGTGGTGTTAAGAGTGGAGTGGAGATAGGTCATGTAATTGCTGACTAGGCCTAGTCGGACGGACTGGCGAGCTCAGAGTCGGAAATTCCGACTCGGAATCTCCGACCTAGGTTCAGGCTTCCATTCCAGGCTGTACGATGCTATGCATCCAACATTTGATGATCGCTTAGCGTGTCGCTTACGCAACATGAGATAGGCTACAGATATGCGTTGACCAATGGCAGCGACATCACTTAGTTGGAGAAAGCCGCATATTTCCTAGTAGGAAATTCCTAATCGCGAGTCGTGGAGTTCAACGCCGACTTGTGCATGATATCCACCGACGGTGGACCACCGTGATCTGAGAGGATGGGCTGACAATAAAGTTCACAGGCGCAGGCTGGAGCAAAACTACTAACGAGGAAAGTCCGAGGAAGCATGAGGGACATCTAGAGCGTCGCAACAGCAAAATATGGGAGCTGGGGAACTCAGACTCGGAGGCTCAAAGAAGCCCGCATACTCTTGCAGTCTGGAGTTTGGCGATGCCCTCGTGTGAAAAGTTCTCATCGACTTCACCAATACGCTTGTAAATACACGATCGACATATTGTTTGCTGGGTGCGAAGCTAGCCTGGTTAGATCTAACTGTTCCTCGCTAGCCGATAACTTGGGAACTACTTCACAAGACGTACCGGCCCTTTGCCTCCTAAGTTATAAGGAGGTTTCCCTTCCTTGAGAGGATCTTACGCTCTCTGAGTTGTAGGACCAGTATCTCTAAAAAATCGTCCGATGTTGGAACGCTCACCACCCGAGATGAGTATTACTGTGACGTAGAGAGTCAATCACAGCGCTCAGCCAACAACCAGGTCACCGCACCAAGATGTGAGGTATCAAAAGGGTCGGGCTCCTTGGGACTGGCCAAGAAGATTTGCGAAACGAAACGCGAATATGTATCGCTTCGCGCACATTATATATCGCTCGCCCCTTGCATGCACGCATTGCTCATGCATGTGCTGCCACCCGCTGAACTTCCTGCTATGATAAGTTTCCGCCAGCGACTGCTCGCAATGAGTTCCTGTCGGGGTTGACATATGGCATGTATTTGAGCCTTGATTGTCGGTGTCTATGGTCTTATTACGAGTCACCTAACAGGTCCCCGTTTTTACCCCACCATGAGGTTACCCATCGCAATTTTTGCCTACGTTGTCAGCTTAGTCCTCGGTGCCAAAGAGGAGGAGAAGGTCTCCGGCCCAGTTGTCGGTATTGATCTCGGTACCACCTACTCATGCGTCGGCATCTACAAGAACGGCCGTGTCGAGATCATCCCCAACGATCAGGGAAATCGAATTACCCCTTCTTACGTCGCCTTTACTGATGAGGAACGTCTCGTTGGAGAAGCCGCAAAGAACTACGTCGCCATTGACCCGCAAAATACCGTGTTTGATGTCAAGCGACTCATCGGTCGTCGCTATTCTGATAAGACCGTTCAACGCGATAAGAAACTGTTGCCTTTCAACATCATCGAAAAGGGCGGCAAGCCTATGATTGAGATCGCCGTCAAGGGCCAGAAGAAGGCTCTCACTCCTGAGGAGATCTCCGCCATGGTGCTGACGAAGATGAAGGAAGTTGCTGAGAATTACCTCGGTACTGAAGTGAAGAATGCAGTGATCACAGTCCCGGCCTACTTCAACGATGGTCAGCGTCAAGCTACTAAAGATGCCGGCACCATTGCTGGTCTCAATGTCATGAGAATTATCAACGAGCCCACAGCTGCTGCCATCGCATATGGGCTTGACAAGAAGTCTGAGAAGAACATCCTTGTGTATGATCTTGGCGGCGGTACCTTCGATGTCTCCCTGTTGACCATTGATAATGGTGTGTTTGAAGTCGTCGCCACTTCTGGTGATACTCACTTGGGTGGCGAGGATTTCGATCAGCGTGTCATGGACCATTTCATCAAGATCTTCCTCAAGAAACATAAGAAGGACCTCCGCTCCGACAAACGGTCTCTGGCCAAACTCCGCAGGGAGGTAGAAAAGGCGAAGAGAGCTTTGTCATCTACTCATCAAGCTCGTATCGAGATCGAAGGCATCATAGACGGTATTGATTTCTCTGAGACCCTCTCCAGAGCTCGCTTTGAAGAATTGAACGCTGATCTGTTCAAGAATACTCTCACTCCGGTGAAGACAGTCTTGGACGATTCTGGCTTGAGCAAGAGTCAAATAGATGAGGTTGTGCTAGTCGGTGGTTCCACTCGAATTCCCAAGATTCAGTCTCTGATCAAAGACTTCTTCGGTGGAAAGGAGCCCAACCGTGGTATCAACCCTGACGAGGCCGTGGCCTATGGTGCTGCCGTCCAGGGTGGTATCTTGAAGGGTGAGGGCGGCCAAGATCTTCTATTGTTGGATGTCACTCCTCTATCCCTCGGTATCGAGACTGTCGGAGGCGTTATGACGAAGATCATCAACCGTAACACTGTCATCCCCACGAAGAAGTCCCAGGTCTTCTCGACCTATCAGGACAACCAACCCGCCGTTAACATTCGGGTCTTCGAGGGAGAGCGTCCTATGACCAAGGACAATCACGAACTGGGAAACTTCGAGCTCTCTGGCATTCCTCCTGCCCCTAGGGGTCAACCTCAGATCGAGGTCACTTTTGAGATCGATGCTAATGGCATCATGAATGTTCAAGCTGTTGATAAGGGAACCGGTAAAAAAGAGCATGTCACCATCACTAACGATAAGGGCCGTTTGTCCGAGGACCAGATTGAGCAGATGATTCGTGATGCCGAGAAGTACGCTGATGAGGATAAGAAGACTAAGGAGAGGCTCGACGCGAAGAACGCCTATGATAACTACCTACACTCGATGCGCAGTGCCATCGAGGGCAGTGGTGGCCAACCTGGTCTCGGTGAGAAGATGGACGAGGAGGAGAAGGAGCGAGTCCTCGAGGCTGTCAAGGACGGTGAGGATTGGATCTCTGTTAACGGCGAGAGCGCTGATGCTGATGAGATCAAGGCCCAACAGAAAGAGACCGAAGGTGTATGTGCTCCTATTATCAGTAAGTATTACCAAGCTGGCGGTGGTGGCGAGGATATGGACGACGAGGAAGAGGACGATGCTCCCGATGAGTTGTGAGTCTTTTCTGTCCCTCATTTAGGAAGATGAGCAACATTTGTGATAAAAGTTTTTTCGCACTGGCGACATTTCTGTTGTGTGGTCAAAGGGGGCTTCGAAACGTTCGAACCCTACTTGTAGGAATAAGTTCGAGAGAAGTTCAGGTCGAACACAGTGGAAACTTGGAAATTGATATATTTATGAAATAGGTCCAGCCTTGTTATCCTGAAAGATGCCTATAACACATTCCACTGCTGGGGTCGCTGACACCTTTGCATACAAGCAGGCGCTCGAGCTCGGTACTGGTGTGAATGTGGCAAAAAAGAGCGGCTTCAAAAGTTGGCTGACTCATTTGAGGCTCCACAGAGCGTTGGTTGTGGCGAAAGAGTCAGAGCTGACTCGAGAGCTGCGGCAGATGCGGCAGGCACATCGCAGGGAGACGAGGTTCAATCCGCAGTCTACTGTCGGTATTCTGGACGATACTCATCTTCCCACGTTGGTCGCTACTGAGGGGGCTAGGAAGGCGAGTGAGGAACTGCGAAAGTAAGAGGCGGTCAGATGAACTCCGCGGTCACTTGGTACGCTCTTTTTCAGAGAATTACACATCACGTACGATCCTATAGTAGAGTCGCCACCTATGACGAGAAGATCTGTTGGAACGGCTGAAATACCGCGATTGGATACCGAGCTGGTTGCTGATTGTATCACTAGATCGACCTTTGCCAGTTTGACGAATACTAGTCTTGACCTCCAATTCTCCGCGGGAAGCTCTGAGCTAGCAGTTGAGAAAACTCCGCGGCTTGTGAAGTGTACTCCTCGCCGACGTTGTTTTCGAAAGCCGCAAGCGGCGCGCCCAGTGCGTCCCACCACGATAGTGTTGCAATGTGGCGACATCAGCTCCTCAATGGAACCCGAGTCCTCGCTGTTGGCCTATGCCAGTACTATGAGTGAGGGATGGGACACTACGTCCTTCCTCGCAGATGCTCCGCTGCCAGTACGAGCTCCCACATCACCATGTTCGAGAAGAATGTCCCCGAGGAGGTTCAAGCAGAGGGAAGGCACTCTGGTGCAGACAGTGGCCACTGAAGATGCACCGGCTCATGTGAGTCGGCTTGAACCTCAGACGCTCTGTAAGGCTGTGCTTGAACGAGTATATCGCCGATCATGGAAGGTGAGAGAACATCTTTGAGGTTGCCACGTTCCCATTCGCCCTGCAGATTCCATTGTGAGGGCGTATGTGATTGTGTACCGCTTGTCATGCGTTTCAGAAGTCCCTGCATCGACAGTGCCAAGACGAGGTAGCTGACAGCCGTCGTCCGCGAGATCGAAAGTCGGACCGTGTCGAGGAAGAAGCAGCTGCGAGGGCAATTCAAAAGCATTTCAGATCGTTGAAAATGTCAAAACCTGTTGGAGTCACTGAAGATAAGAGAGTCAAATCGAGGATGCAGGAGCATTCCGGCTCATCGGAGATGTCGGGAGCTCATGAAGTCATTGACAAGGGTCGAGCTGCAGCGACGATTCAGAGACATTACAGAGCGTACAAGATGTGGGAAGTTCCGGAACTCACCGAAGAAGAAATGGCCATAGTGACGATTCAAAAAGTATACAAGTCATTGAGGATGTCGAGAACTCGTGAAATCATCGAAGAAGAAGCTGCGACGACGATTCAGAATCACTACAGGTCGTCACGGATGTCGAAAGCTCGTGAAGTCGACGAAAAAGAAAAAGCTGCGACGATAATTCAGAAGCGTTACAGGTCGTTACGGATGTCGAAAGCTCGTGAAGTCGACGAAGAAGAGAGAGCTGCGACGATAATTCAGAAGCGTTACAGGTCGTTAAGGATGTCGAGAGCTCGTGACGTCAGTGAACAGGAGAGGGCCGCGACGACGATTCAGAGACATTATAGGTCGCTCAAGATGTCCGAAGCTCATGAAGTCACCCACGTCTGTTAGCCGCTGTTAACTCGTTGTAAGGTGTGCTCGAGTTGCGTTCAAGTAGAAACGGTTTCACTCGCAGACGAGTTGTATAGCCAGCAAAACATTCGCCGGTATGGGATTGAGGTCTACCATACCGGGGAATAGGATCACAGCGTATCCCTCGCTAACCGCCCAGGTGAGTGCACTTCTCACGCTGACTTTAAAGATAAAGACCATCCTCAGTCCTCCGGTGGATCCCACTAAGTGTGGTATGATAGTCTACAGCGCTCCGAAAAATAATTTCGCGATATCAGACTCTTCGCGAATTGCAGTTAGACCAGCAGTGAGCTCAGGTGCGGGTGGTGCCACCACCCAACCGTGGTGGTGAAACCCGAGCATATACACACAAGGATGGCTATGAAAAACACATCCTTTCTAATAGTGCTTTCTTATTCGGTACACTCGCAATACTCAGAAAATATATATTGCATCAGTAATAATTCACCGTGAAGGGTGCGCAGACAATTGAACGAGGTCCACAGTCAGGACAGCATCGCGCTATAAAAACGGAGATGATAACGCAACTACGAGCTGCAGAGTCTCATGGCATGAAGTACACTGAAACCAATAGACCTCTTCATCTGCTCAACGAGGGGGTTTCTGACGGAATAGACGGTTACGTTGCGGTCCTCGAGAAGCTTCGCAGAAGAGATGAGCTCGACAATGAAAGTGCAATGATCGTGACTTGTCGTGGCGCACCCCGCCACGAAAGCTTGATTCGTCGCGGAAAGGCTCATGCTGGAGTAATGTCGACGGGTGATGAATATTTCGAGGTGGTGAGGAGACACCTTGGACCGTACGCCGCGTGACTTTCCTAACGGGTACATTCTCATACGAGGTCATTGACGAGGTATTTACAAGACGGTTTGCAACCCACGAGACGTTCTGAGTCTAGAAACTACAACCTCTGAAGTTCAGGCCCTGAACCTCATGAGTTGTTGTTTCCAAATTTGCAAGTGCTAGTCGCAACGAGCAAGATTAATGATACCCCAATCCACTTCGGCATCACAATTCGTCTACTTTTTCGCGCGTGATGGTGCCTCCTATGTGACCACGCTATTTGGATAGGAAATGGATGCAAACTACGATGTGAACCTTAGGACGGCCACGGTGGCAGAATGCTACAGTAGTCATGTTTGTTCCGTACCTCGTGATGCTATCGGTCTCAGTCCAGCTACCAAAACCGGATGCTGCATGCGCTAATGCATGATCTTGGATGAATACCTTGTCGTCGCGCAACGGACTGTGTGCATTCTTTAGACTCGGTGATATTGTTGTTGTTCTCGAGTCAAGCATTGACTCAGATCTCATGCGGTTGAGTGTTCGATTCCCGACTGCTCTGAGTGGTATATTCGCTTTCTTGACTCTCCAGGAGCTCAAGCTGGTGTCCTCTCTGGCACTAGCGTCGTCTCTTCTTGCTCTGTCTATAGATGCAAGTCTTTTCCGCAATGCCTTGCTGACAGGGTGAGCTCATTCTAATGGTACCACGAGCCTCGACTAGAGTACTGTGGTTTCCTTTTACTTTTCTTGTGGTGATTAGGAAGAGTGCGGATCAAATAGAATATCCTTGGTTACTACCAAGTCGTTGGTGACGCTCAAGATGTATTTGCGGGTTCGCGTGCAATGTGAACTAAGGACGTTATAATGCAAGTATGCAGATAGAAGTTTCCCAGGCTCTAGAGATTGCTCTCTCATCCAACGTTGTCCACAAGCAATAGGCTGAACTCTAGTTTGAACCAAGCTGTACCAACTCGGTTCCGAATTTAAGCGAGGGAAGGATGAAAAAGTCGAAAGTGTGAAATGTCACACGGTACCTCCGGAGCTACCTAGGGTTCTTAAGGTGGGGTCCAAAGCGCTCTTATGAAATCACCTTACGTGAGGAGATGAACCCCATACGTGCTAATGCATTAGGGTAGGGCTCCTTACCGTCGGACGGTAAGGAGCCCCGGTAACCGTCCTCCTGGAGGTATTTCTCCACCTTACCCTCACTGTAGCCTCGTAAAAGAGCCCAACCGCCTCAAGGTGCAAAATCGTAAGGTAATTCACAATTTTCGCACCTTATGGAAGCTTGTGAAGTCTGCCGCAGTTTCTCTATTTTTGGGCGAGCGAGATTGTTTCTGCGCTGGAAGAGTTACTAAGCGCGTAATTTGTTCAGCGCTCGCCAAATTAATTTGAGGTTCGTCTGTGTCTCAGCTCGTAGACAGATGACTTCACTGTTGAGGAAACTGAATGACGACCTGATCGATGAGCCCCCTGACCTTCACAGCAAGTGTTGGCTTCAGGGCCTCGCGGGGTGGCTGGTGGTAAGGACGGGTTTGTGCTCTTCTTACTCACCGAGACGGGACTATGAGTGTTTCTATTTTAGCACTATACTGGTCGATTCGTTTCCCGAGCCTTGCTTCACGTTTTAGGTTATCGGACTTGTCTACGGAATCGTCTTCAACTGCTTCAGCTGGGCCAGGGCGTACACACATCCCTTCGCCAAAGTTAACTTCGAGGCTTTCCGAGTACGCTCTTCGAAAACACATTCGAGTATAATCGTTCATCTCAGGACTTTGGCGACTTCTCCGACGTTGGTATCAAGCCCATAGAGTACGCAAGTTTAGCTGCCGCCCTTCTCTACGTCATGGCCTTCGGTGATGGCTCAACTCGTTTGCGCTCGTTCGACCGGTCTCTGGGCTCAGCTGTGCTTTTCCGAGCTGTGAACTCCGTCTCCTCGGCCTGGAGACTCCTTCTCGTCAGCTTCAGCAGCATCGCGTTGTTGACCCATGCCTTTGGAGCCTGGTCCTTATACAACACAGCTCACTCTCTCGTGATGATGCGTGAGTCGACCTCAAGTCAGCCACTCGGGAGCATGGTCCTTTTTTAGAAGAACAGAAGAGTGCGGAAATCGGCAGGCTCATCCGGAACTCGTCGTTCAACCTGACCAACGTCACCTCATCCCTACAGTCATTCGCCTGCACTTGGGAGACCGGTTCCTGCCAGCTGGGCTCAACACGCTTACTCAACTCTGCTTGTTACATGGGAACAGCAACAGGGCAGCTGGTACCCTCCTGCGGTCCCTATGTTCAGCATTAGGGTATTCTCTAGGTTGCATGCCCAGCGCTAGCCCTGGATCGGCCCAACGCTACGGGTACCTTCGACGGTGTTCTCGGACAACTGTGCGGACCTCGAAGTATCTTTGCTGTTAACGACGGGCTCCTCCCTGAGCCTTCAACCCATTGCGTCCAGTGCGATGCTGTTGCCGCTCAGCTCGGTATATTCGATGCGGATATCGTAGCTGCTGCCTGTGGCTGTTTGGCGAGTAAGAGTGTGCTATTGATGGTGATTGAACTGAAGTCGTTTCAGGCGTTGGCGACTTCTTTACGATCTACGGCTACAACTACTTCTTTACAATGTTCATTATAGGAGTTGTTGGGATCTTCCTCGTTTTTTCTGCAATTATTGTGTACTTGGTCGTGCTCAGCGTGATGAAGTGAGTACACTTTCACATCTAGTGCGAGATTTCCCTAGAATGTGTTGGGATCGCTTTCGCCGTCTTCTCCCATCGAAAAGAGACAATTTGGTTTTCCCTTAGGTCGTACGGAGGTTGGCACTTCCACGAATGGTTCCGAGAGGCCTCTGATGTCAGTGAGTTGTCCGGTGAATTCTGAGGTGTCAAAATTAAATAAATTCTACATGCCCCTGAATGAAATCGTGAATCGGCAGATGTATTATGATGTATGAGATTTATCAGTTCTTCTAACAAGGTGTTGCTGGCTTTGACCATGTTATGATTAAACTCGTCAATGTTGAGTTTAGTAGTGTATTTGAAGCGATAACCCTTGTTTCGCGTACTCGGCGTGTGGGCGGCACTAATCTGAGCGATTGACAGGCTGCCTCACGCCGGAGTTTGAGGTAAATCCTGAGTAGTGTGCGAGCTATGGTCCGGGCCTGTACATATCTCATGTGCCGTTACATATCGATCAAATGGATTCGATGCAAGAGCACACGATAAGGGTCATTCCTTACACTGAGTTACCTTGGGCGACCCCGGCCCGTGGCGATCAACTTGGTCTTTTTCTCGTCCACCGAGAGGATTCTCTGCTGCTTTCCGCTATCGATTCAACGTTCAGAGAGGGGGAAGAATGTCGCTCTTCCACAGAGTGCGGTGCGTGGGCCGAGAGCGTCCCCGATCGTACCTCATCGCTGGGCCATAGGATATATACTGACTTCCATGGAAGCACCAGATCCCGCCCGATCCTCTTTCTGAGCTCTGAGAAGGGATAGAAATGATACAATGCAGATGAGATCGAATGCACCGTGGAGGGTCATTTCAGCCACAGAAAGCACTACAACCTAATAGTAGTGGAGAATCACTTACTTAAATTGTACTAGGAAGTGATTACATTCCCTCTTGGGGATGATACTGTTCTTCCGCTGTTTCGTTGTCCCGTCAGCGAAAGTAGACTTGAGAATGAAAATGATGAACGTGCAGGCAAATTTGAGCGGAGCGAAGCATGTTTCCGAGAGCTCGTTTCGCGCGTCACACCTGAAAATTGTAAGTACGTGATAAGATCTTGGACAACATCTTGCTTCCCTAATATTCCAAATGGGTCCTTCCTCTTGAGCGGATACGAATGCGGCTCCTGAGTCGACAAAATCTCCCGACGACGACGGTGAGGAGGAGGAGGAGAAGGGGCAAACGGCGGCTGAAAAGGCCTTTGGGAGGCGATGGTGGACTTGGTAGTGTTTTGACAAAACACTGTTTTGTTTGTATCACTCGAAACAGTGTGGTTGTAGTCAGCCTCTTGCCACAGTAGTTACAATGAATATGGGAAGCGGCCGATGTTAGGGTGGCTAGGGTCGAAAAATGACGAGGAGGAGATTACTACCCGGTAGGAGTTGACGAGAGAGGGGGAGCAGAAGGAAGGAGAAGGCGGGGGAGAAGATATTGTAGTACGGCTGCTGATGGACCCTTATGAATCACAGATGAGGATCTCGCCCAGCCGTTGCCATCGATATTCATGCCAAAAGTGAACGGTTACAGCGGGTAAGAGACTGACCGAAGGGGAGGTGACTGCTGCTAAAGCGGTTGGCGCGAGCAAAGCTAAGGTCCCTAAGACAAGGTTTCATGAGAGTCGCTATGGTAGCAATGCTACCACACGGTGTATTGTTGATCCGCTTTGCCTAAGTGGGATTGCATCCCAGGTAGAATTGAAGACAACGTATGCGGATGGGGCCCGCGACCAATTTCAGAAGGCGCATAAGGCCGCCGTCGGCGTCCCGGTTGGACTCTGCGACTGATACCCCGGCGTGGCTGGAGTCGAATGCTGTAATCCTGAGGCTGATAAAGGATACTCAAGTCCGATCAACTCTCAAGCTGAAAGTGACTACCCCCTTTCTGGCGACTAGGTTCATTGTTGAATTCATGCACGTTTCAACATGATTGATATTGGGCTTTTATCAGAGTTCGACGGAGGGCCAGCGAGTGGTAGTAGTTCTGTTGTTCCCCTTCCGAAATGATCTCAGAGCCGACGAAGGAGCAGCCAGCGAAGACCTCCTCGGTACCGCCACCAGTTGGAGTTGCTTCCAAAAGCCCAGTGATGCAAGAAGTTGATGATGAGAACTTCCATTCCCAAAGACGAGGGCCTCGCTTCGCCTTCCTATCGCAATTTGATAGGTCTGCGTCACCGAGACGGTGGCGGTACATCTTATTCTGGGCAGCATTGGTCGTTGCTCTCCTCGTTATCGCGGGTATATCAGTCATTGTACAACTGTATGCTCGTTGACTTACTGTCGGTAACCAAGTCGTGTCCAAGGATTTATCGTAATCAGCTTCACGAGCCTTTGTTATTCGCATTCTCTCATGAAGAGTCTTCTCATTTCTTCTCTCAAAGGTTGCACTAACCTTTATCCGTCTTAAGCACGGCGTAACATTGGAAACTACTTTCGGCATTCATGTTGATGTAGCGTTTACCTCAGTCAAACAACCAGAGTCGGAAGGAGTGAACAATGCACCGAAGGGTGTGAATCGTCTTAACAGCCAGTGTATAGTAGTGCTCTGTCAGAGGACATGGCGAAAACTATCTCTGCCAGAACAATATCCTACACGGGTTATTGTAGTAGTGAGCAATCACCTTTAGCCCCGTAAAAGCCACTTATGAATTACGACACCTTCAAATTCGCGCTAGTAAGTATTTACGTCTCGTTCGGCTGGCATCCACAGCACCGATAACTATCACATCCATGGGAAAGGACTTTGAGGGCATCGCATCGGTGTAATGTATGCGGCTATTGAGGTGACCCGAGGTCACAGACCTCCGATCCAGGCGGCAGTGTGCTGTCAACGTGACGTCCAATGCTGATCGAATAGTGTCATGTCCATCAGGTTGCGAGGACTTGTTAGAGTTCTTATCGGACCGTTCCGTTCGCGCCCTCGGAGGTCTCTTTCATGATGGCTATCATCAGTTTAGCATCGGAACTGATACTCATGTCGAAGAAAGTCGAATTCGCTGAGTATTGTGAGGCCGATATGGCTTCAGTGTATTGTGGGTGGATCCGATGATACTATTTAACACCGTCTTTGCCATTTTCGATTCGCTATTGTCGATAAGGTGCCACTCGCGGTACCTGCGCGTTCGATTAACCCTTCCTAAAGTTCGGGTGTATTCTTGAACGGCGTCTTACTCGTCGAAAGCATTTCCAGAATCGATTTCCGGAAGTTGCTCAATTTAACAGTTTATTTGGGGGCTTTTCGCTCTCAATAGTGATCACTCGGACCACGGATCGGTCCTAGCCAAAACCTTCAAGGTCGGCTATGGGGTCAATCAATACGGCGCCGCCTGCCGAAAACCCCTTCATGGTTGGCTTGCACGAGAGCTCATGCGTTAGGCTAGCGAATATAAGTTCATCGAGAGGATTTCGAGCTCTCGACGTTACGTCAACAAAACAGTAGTCATCTTGAAATCTTTGGAAAAAAGTTCTCTGATGGAACGATTGGAATGTCGTTGGCACAAAGCAACTATGAAAAGCTTACTGCGCACTCAAAGGAGAAAATGTTGCGGTCAATGGGGAGGAAGAACTCGCAACCACGTCGTACGGTTACCTAAGGTGGGTGGGTTCGAGGACAAGCTTCTGAATTCAGCTTCAGTTAATCTCACGCTACTAACAGCAAGTACTAAAGCAAAATCCTTAATGATGGACATGTCCAGATAGGGAGTGAGGTCTAAGGTATCGTATGACCCCTTCCAGTGTTGGAACTTGGAGAACTGATCATCAGAATGCCAGCAATGCACATGCTTGACCATAATATTCGAAACTTTGTCAGAACTAGTAGCTTGGCCGTCCAAATCGCCGTGACCATCTCCCGACCTAGCAAAATGCGCTATATGATTCAGCGTTACATGCCCACTGTACATAGTAACAACACCCCAATGCCAATGAGGCCAACCGAGGACTTGTGAACAGCATTTCTCGAACTCCGAATACTCCTCTGCGATCAGCCATCTTGCAATGGCTACACTCAACCGAGCGGCAGCACGGGTCAACTCGAGGTTGCCAAACCAGGTGCTACCCACATTGGGATGATTGAATTTGTTCCGCAGTCCTAATGTTTTGGAAACATACGCCAAGTGGGCAGCACTGTTCGCTACAGTATATCCGCCTTGGCCTACAAGAAGGTTCACGTCACTTGGTAGGGTCCAGTTGTAGAAGCCCGGCATCAAGAATACGTCGGTGTCAGTGCGAAGGGCCAAATCATAGGAGTAGCCTTCGTACTCTGCAAAGCTAAGAATGCTATTCATATAAGTAGAATACCGCCAAAGAGGGTCATCTGGTTGACTCAGCGGTCGACTTCGATCTTCGAGAGGCGTGTAGGGAGTTACGACACATCTCGATGGTGTTGACAAGTCACGTCGGATATCTGTCACACAACCGAGGCTGATGGCAAGCTCTGCCCCGTGACCATTAGTGAAAACGACGAGGTCCGTGCGCAGGTTAGGAGGTTCTTCCGAGATGACGAGCAGCCAGGAGAGGTAGAGGGCTCTGAATTCTCGATTGCGGTCATCTCCGCCGCTATTAGGAAGGCATATCAATACTGCGCGCGTAGTGGTGGGGCTCATACTCGGCGAGGAGGAATTCAAAGCCTCGAGTACAGTGTCCACCTCATCGGCGTTTTTTCTAACATCGTCCATAAGACGAGCTTGTCCTTGTGGAGTCTTCCAGTAAGCTTCACTGCCAATAGTCTCCCAGAGTGCGTGAGCTGCGCTTTCGTTGGACGAACGCACCGATGGCGTACTCAAATTCGGAGTCACCTGGTATCTCAGGAGTGACTGAGCAACTCCAGCACGTTGAGTGTATGGCATATACCACAGACCGATTTGCACCCCTATGGCAAGTAAAAGAAGAGCTGCCAGGACAGGGATGATATCCGGCATAGTTATTTGAACATGAAATCAATACTGAAACATTAACATCATTTCCAAGTGTGGCTGGCAAGCTAATTGATCTGATATTTTCGGATGACATAGTCGTGCCGTCCGAAGGATATTGGTGGCACTGAAACATGTCTTGCTGTGGCATAGCTGCCCCACCACTGGTAGGCCATCAAGAGAGGTTGATTATACTGAGGCGTATCTCGGAGTGGCATAGCTGCCCCACCCGAATGAATTGAGTATACTGAAGCGTATCTCGGAGTGGCATAGCTGCCCCACCCGGACGAATTGAGTATACTGAGGCGTATCTCGGAGTGGCATAGCTGCCCCACCCGAATGAATTGAGTATACTGAAGCGTATCTCGGAGTGGCATAGCTGCCCCACCCGGACGAATTGAGTACACTGAGGCGTATCTTGGAGTGGCATAGCTGCCCCACCCGGATGAATCAATTATACTACACCATATAGCAGAACCTCAGCGTAGTCCACTCGCACAATCGTATCATCCTCTCACACACGTGTAAACTCGAGATGAGCGTAGAGCGGAACCTTTAGATTAGCGGGTAGACTAGCTATACCTTGCACGCATACGCAATCGTGTGATTGCGCTGACTCTACAGTGTCGAATCCATACATATCTGCCTCGCATGAGTATATTGAACTAAGTAGCGAGATAAGTCTCGGAAAGATGTACGGTCGGGTGATCACTAGAAGATCGACACAACTTAAAAATGAGAAGAGAATAAGTAATGAACGAAGAACGATGCTGTTGTTGTTAATGACCCTGCAATCATCGTATTTTAATTGAAAAGACAGGTCAATTAACAACAGCGTTGTCAATCGACCTGTAATGACAACCCGTCATGATCCTCACGATGTAGAATACACTACCCCGCGATTAACAGCACTGCATGCACACCCGTTTATCGGCACGTATGCGTAGGACAAAACTGTGAAGAGAATGGGAAAATCCAAGTGTTCAAGATGAATGAGGTCTACAACAGCATTGGACGCTAGAGACTCGGAAACGCGCTAAACCTAATGAGCTGCATACGACAATATACTCTACGAGAGACAACTATTTCGACTCACGACCATTACAGCTTTAACAGCACGTTCTTTCGCCGGAGACTCCTTTGGAAGGACTTGTTTTTACCCTCAACCTTATCATCCACGTGTCTACCCGGTAGACTCTACCGATTGCTGATAACACTGCCAGATGTAAGCTGCGTTCATGCCGTAGCTCTCGGACAATCACAACTCAGGACCAACACAGCATTGATAGTCGTGGATGTCCAAAATGACTTCTGCAAGGGTGGCTCCCTAGCAGTCCCGGATGGTGACGCTGTTGTCGACGTTATCAACAGCCTGAGAGAGAAGTACGAATGATCAGTCTGGTTTTCGAGATGTTGCAGGCTAATCGTTCATGGCTTACAATACTATCATCAGTTGGCATGTATTGACGTGTACCGTCGAAATCATACAGGAAGTTTATGTGCATGTTTCATGGGGTCGTTCTGTCAGATTATCTCCGGCCACATCATTAGTCTGCTTAACCCAGGATTGGCATCCTGTAGGCCATGTGAGCTTCCAATCGACACATGCATGCCAAGGGGCTGAGCTATTCAAACCATTCAAGTTACCAGACGGTACAGAACAGATGATGTGGCCCGATCATTGTGTAGGGAAGTATTACACATAGATGCTTATAAATGCGGTTGGCAATGCAGGTCCAGTGTACGAAGGGTTCACAGTTCCACGATCGACTAGTTGTGAAGGGCACTGACAAGCTGATCAAGAAGGGAACTGATCCTAACGTAGGTCTACTTGAATTGCATTTACGGAGTTTCCTTCGTCATATCCTCACACTGAATGTCATTGATGATGTCGCATTTGCAGATGGATAGCTATTCGGCCTTCTTTGATAACGACAAGGCTCATCACACAGATCTGGATCAAATTCTGAAGTAACTTTCACGTTTTCGCGGCATCCCGCTCAGTTCACCCCTTCAGAGCTGCCCAAATAACCCGAGTCATTATAGTCGGCCTTGCCTTCGACTACTGTGTCGGCTATACAGCCCTTGATGCTGTTGGACTGGGGTACAAAGCCATCGTGGTAGAGGACGCTACAAGGTGGGCCCTGCATCCATCAGCCTCCCCCCTCAAACAGTCGCCTCAGACCTGTCGCACCGGACTCTGCTTCTGCTATGCGAAAACGACTACTAGACGCCGGCGTTGAACTGATGAGCTCCGGGGAGGTAGACGCGCATCCCTGGTCTGTCCTCCATAAGCAATCTTCCTCTGTGCAGGTCGAACGCGCTGCAACTAAAGAGATTGTATAATGAGTTGCTCTCTCTACGCTGTTGATATACGTTCAGTGTGATTTCAAATTTTCACAAGCGGGTGATTTGCGCTGTCAATTTTGAACCCACGAGATGATAACGCCGTTCGGGGCAATGACGATATTTGAGATCGATCCTGGTGTCGTGGTGCCGTGAATAAATGGACCTTGTCCAAAATCTCAACAGACTTACCTGTTTCTCGTAATCTACGGGGATCTAATTGCCACCACTAAGACACTGTCTGCTGATAAGGTAGCAGAAGTAACAACAAAGTATTTTGGTTAGTTGATGATATCGACACCGTCCGCACAAGCGTTTTGTGTTGGTCGGCCTTGTTACAGTTGTGAAAAATTATGGATTTCACAAGGGTCTTTCTGGACAGATACGAAGTTGAAAAAGAAGGCTCCAAAATGCCGCGAATAACTGTACTGTCACCATTCGATTTGAATTCACGACTGATACTGATGTCCCCTTCGGAGCTCATCGAATCGCCTTTTGTCGAATCCTTCTAGTCCCGTAATTTGGCCACTGACTTCGATCCACATTATTGTTATTTGGGTCAGTGAGCGGGCAGTAGCCAGGAGTCACTCAGTCAGGCATTGAATGTATTTAAATTGATGTTTTTCTTTGTGACAAGGCTTAGATCACGACTGTTGTGTTAGCAGTGGGACGAGTCACTAATGATGTACCCACGATAAGGAGAGGAATCCAAGTGGGAGTGTATATTTTCAATATTCTACATCTCGATGCATTGTCGTTATGCATCTCAATGAGCTGATTGTCCGCGATGACTATAATTCTCCGGCCCTCAGCTGCCTCGTCTTCCCTCTGTACTAAAAGGAGCACCCCTGTCAAGCCTCCGTCCACAGGATGTGACATGCTGTCCCATACCATGATGGTATTACCATCTCTGAATGGGCTCTAACCTCGAGTTCCTGTACGAGAGATACACTACTAACTCCTATTCCTTCCCACCCATGCGGCCACTATCAACCTGTCAGACGATGGTGAGTGCCAGAGTTGATACCCAACTAGAGCCTGCTAGAGATTTGTCGATTGAGATAGCAACTCGTTGGATAACATCGAGTAGACCTGCTGCCAGAAAAATAAGGGAATCGGCCTCAGTCGGGAAATTTCAGTTGCTGATCAGTGATCAATTCACATACGGTATGTCCCATCAGATACACTATTTTAAACCTCTCTAGAGAAGCTCGTTAGCTAGCATGTGGCAGAAAAGTTTCCAAGGGCGAATGTTCGCGGTCGGCGAATCGCGGATCTCTCCGCCAAAGGGTATTTTAGTGAGGGGGAAAGGAGGCGGCTTTCGCGAGCCGTCCGGCTTGAACGAAAACCGCAATATGAGGTTCAATTTAACCGCACTTGACCGCAATTAAGTGTGGAATCCGTTACGAGAATTGTGTAACTCGAACTTCTCGAGAATATTCAGCAACGATGTATCACACTATGTAAATGGAGTGCATTTGTGTAGCATATTATCGTCCGTATATCACTGCCCATATTACCACCTCCTCATACATCATTTTCCATATTGAAAACACGATCAGTATGAACTGAACAACACCAACAACGTTATAACACTTGAGCCATGTATCGAACGCAGGCCATCTACAACATTTCACGGTGGAGCGTTGGAGTCTCCAACATGAGATAGAAGCTCCAGGTAAATGGAGCGTGTGCAATCAAAGACACCAGTTGAATACAAAAATATAAAATTTTTTACGCCAGAGCGTGAGTTCGCATATACCATGGAACACGTCATGGCCATGCATTATTGTAACACTAATAGGCGAAGCTCTCAGAACCCGATTCATCGAATCAATCTCCTATCTACCGTGAAAGTGCTCCGACGATACTTGTGTGCGCGCCATACGCACGCAGCACCACGTGAATTTGAACATTTCAAGTGAAAAGACTATTGTATATGCGTACCACTGTGTAAGCGCATAGTACAAATAAGATGAATGGTGCAAGGAAAACCAGTCTCAGTTCCTTACACTAGAAGATGAGTCAGAATGCTGGGATCACAGTGGCGCACACAGAGTGACTCAGTTAAAAGAGGTATAATGAGCAACTATAGCATATGACTACAGCGCATAACAGCTATGCATTGGCGTACTCTTGGAGTGTACGCAGACACAAGGTTCCGTATGCAAGTCGTAGTCGATGCAGCGGCGCTGCCTTCTTCCTCGCAATTCCCGGCGTGTGACATGATGGATGGTGACGCGAATCCTAACTATGCCACGCTTGTCACGTCCGCTCATATCCTCCTCTCGAAGAAATGCGTAGTCTTTCCTATTTTCTGATACTTGGCTGAATTCAGTTGATGATCAGAATGACGATCGCCTTTAAGCTCCTCACTTTGTGCTGTTTAGCTGTCACCCCGTTCTCAAGCGTGCCCTCGCAGCAAAAGTAAATACACATTCTAACCTATTTCTGTTACAGTGCGTGTGTGAATGGCTGTTGTGATCAGGACCAATACAGCGCTGTTGATCATTGATGTCCAGAAGGACTTCTGCAAAGGTGGCTCATTGGCAGTCCCGGATGGTGACGCTGTTGTAGACGTTATTAATGGTCTCAGAGAGAAGTAAAAACCACCACACACCAGTTATGGGTGTGGACCCTCGGAATGGGGATGGAAGTCAATAAGATTCCTTCCATTGGGTCGTTTTGTCAGATTATCTCCGGCCACATCATTAGTCTGCTTAACCCAGGATTGGCATCCTGTAGGCCATGTGAGCTTCCAATCGACACATGCATGCCAAGGGGCTGAGCTATTCAAACCATTTAAGTTACCGGACGGTACAGAACAGATGATGTGGCCCGACCATTGTGTAGGAAAGTATTACACATTGATGGTCATGAATGCGGCTGGCAATGCAGGTCCAGTGTACGAAGGGTTCCCAGTTCCACGATAGACTCGTTGTGAAGGGCACGGATAAGTTCATCAAGAAGGGAACTAATGTCAGTGTAGGTTACCTTGCTGATTCGCGTTCCTGTACCATAAACTGTGGTTTATTGGCCCCCCTGAAATTATATCGTCTCTACAGGTCGACAGCTATTCGGGTTTCTTCGACAACAACAGAGTTCACCACACGGAGTTGAACGCCATTTTGAAGTAACTTTTACGTTTTCGCGGCATCCCGCTCAGTTCACCCCTTCAGAGCTGCCCAAATAATCCGAGTCATTATAGTCGGCCTTGCCTTCGACTACTGTGTCGGCTATACAGCCCTTGATGCTGTTGGACTGGGGTACAAAGCCATCGTGGTAGAGGACGCTACAAGGTGGGCCCTGCATTCGCCAGCCCCCCCTCAAACAGTTGCCTCAGACCTGTCGCACCGGACTCTGCTTCTGCTATGCGAAAACGACTACTAGACGCCGGCGTTGAACTGGTGCACTCGAAAGACGTTATCTGAGATGAATCATCTCAGACTCATTTGCTCTCCCATAGCAGGTCTACACAGGTTGAACATAGTTGAGCAAGAACATGACAAGCTCTTCCTCCGACCATGTTTTATCGTCCTTTCCAGTGGCTCTATTAGTTTTTCGATGTATCGGTTCAGAAAGAATTTTCCGGATCGTTCGCAGTGTTGTGTTATCAAGTCGTGCACTACAATCACACCATCGCTGAGAAAACTGTAGCATTCGCATCATATGCGTCAGTTCGACTAGGAAATAATCGCCTTGCGTTACTATTCGTCGTCAGGGTTCGATATTCGAGTATTGCCATATACACCCCTGCACATATTCTTAGCATGTCATTGTAGCTGTTGCGGCTTCACTAGCGTCAGGGCATTGTGAAGTACCAGTCAGTATAGCATGATTCTTGTCACTATAGTAGAACTCAACAAGAAGTGTTCATCATAGTAAGGATATCACATTGGTCATGTTACACAGGTTTCAGCCCGGGCTGCATCTCACACACCCTTATCGTCTTACCAAAATCCTCCGAACTCTCGCCCATTTTCCTCAGCATCCCCACCAAATGTGGCGTGGGATCGCATAGAACTGCCTCGCACATCATACGAACCGCATCAGTTCTGTCGCTGCTAGTCTCGAGTAACTCTTTAACCCTTGAAGGCATCTCACGCAGCAAACTTTGCAAAGCTCCCTGCAGCTTCCGCTTCACCGATGCATCCACTGCTAGGACCAGCACATTCGGGTCTCCATGTTCAACTATGGCTTTCGGATACCTCCGAATGGCGTCACCGGCCAGGCTCTCGACCTCCTTCGGGAGAGACTCCTGTTGCAACGCGAAAACTGCTGCTGGTGGAAGCTCCGTAAACAGACAGTTAATTGTATTCAGAGCGCCTTCGACGGAGCTTCTTCTCACGGGTCCGCTTTTTAGAAACAAAATGGCGAGGTCGGCCAAGCCGGCTTCGGCGAGCAAGACCGGCACAGATCTTCGACCTTCTTGGGCAGCAGCAGCAGCAGCAGGATGAGATGCCCGGGAAAGAGCTCTCCAGTGCGCGAGCTGTTCCGAGCAAAGATCGATGGAAGCTTCGAGGCAACGCTTGAGGTTCACGTCGTGGACAATATCAAGAGGTTCAACCAAGTCGGACATCATAGACACTACTGTCGCAGAGATATCAGTCCGGTCCAACAACTGATCGGATAGCTCAGGGAGACAGTCCGTTACGATAGCCATCAAAAGGTCGCCGGATCGACTCGCGGTGAGCATACCGCCCATCCCGGCATTCCTTACCTCGACCTTACGCTCCACGTAAATGATTTTCAAAACCTCATTGAGAAGACTACCAGAGACCCTACACAGCTCAATGGCAGCCGAGTGGTTCTTTAACCCCATCATATACACTGTCCTGCCCAATTTAGTAGGGATCGCCACCGTACCCTGTCGAACGACGTCTTTCAGACAGGGCGTGACAAGCCTCGTGTGAGTTTCCAACAAGAGACTACAGCTGGTCATATTCCCCTCACAAACTCTGCCGATCAGCTTCGCCGAAGGTTCGCCTTTGATACCCCCAAGCAACTTTTCTGCACATTCACACTGAATTTCCGGCGACATGGGAAGCGATAAAGTGAGGAGCTCAAGGTCATCAGCCTCCTGCACCGAACTCAAAATTGCCATCTGTTCTGATTCGTCCAACTCGCGGCCGAGCAGAGGTGCCACCAACGCTACCACCGTATACCAACTCTCCTTCGTCGCCATTTTAAAAATCCTTTCGGCGAGCATCGGCGAAATCACCCGCCGTGCCTCTACCTTTGCAAAAATGAGCTCAAACACATCATGAGTTACTCTAGTTCCGGTCAGGAGATTCGAGATAGTCCCGAGGAAGGCCATTTCCGCGATGGGGACCGCACCAGAAACACCAAAAATTCGACGCAGCTCCGCACAAACTCGGGCATGATTCGCTTCGCTGAAACTGAGTAGCCATAGCCTACCCATCTCGCCCGACTCAGCGAGGACCCTTTCGACGACCTCAGGAGACGTACGAGGCTGACCCTCACAAACCACAGGGGAAAATATATTCTTTCGAGCCTGGACGTATCCAGTGTTGCGATCAATTGTCACGTAGTTCACATCAGTCGCGCTTCCACGAGAGCTACTCGAGCCAGAATTGTCAACTAGCAGATCGAACTCTTGCTCTGACCCGTCACTGAAGAACTCGCTGGGGCTAGGGGAAATTTTCTCATCGGGTCTTATCAATTCTACCCCACCTCGGGACAGTATTACACTATCTCCTACGAGCTCATCGTGGGCCTTTATATTAGAATGCTCATCTGTTGCAAGCCTGATACATGCCTCGCCTGTGAGGAGAACTCGGCCACCGAACTCAGATGATGCTGCTGCTGCTGGATCGACGAGTATGCGGATGACAGTCGCCTGACGCTCCGTCATATTGAAGGAAAACTGTTATAAAGGGGAAGCGAGGGTTGATGAAAACGCGAAAACCGCTATGGTTGATCAGTATTGAGAAGGCTTTCGAGATTCAACCCGCATGCTACATAACGAGGGGTGATGAGAGTCGTATCTACGGTAGTCGCAAAAAGAAGAAGAAAAGTGACTTTAGATGTGTGGAGAACGATAAAGGACGATTTAATTTCCACTAGGAGAGTAGTGAGAACCGACGAGACGACCGCTGTCGGACCGACCTTCCTATGTGAGTAGCCACACTCCACGTCGTGGAGTGTGGCTACTCGAGTACTGGCTATCGTGGAGTCCACGATAGCAGACCAAACCGAGACACAGCTATATATTCAAAAGCAGCATCGTGAAAGGGACTTCGTAAGGGTTATCGCTGATGGCCTGCCTCGACAACTAGCTCCGATGTGGAAATCGATACTATCTACATGTCTGCAACGAGAAGGGGAGGCCGACAGTAGTGATAGATGCCCATGGGGCCTTCACTTTAGCAGTTGGTGATTATTATAAAAGTACTACCAGAAATGATGTCGCGTAGGAGTGGAGGCTCATGTGGGGATTATCCAGACATGAGAAAACGCCTCTGCGACGAGGAAACTCCAAAGGTGAACTCAACCGAGGTGTTGGGGTAAGTAAAGGAGTAGGGGAGGGGAAGCATTTCCCTGTGTAATGTATCGGATGAAATAACAACTATGCAGAATGTCCTCTGCCTCTTCGTCAATAGTACAATAAATGATCGCATTTGGTCACCAGCAATAGTCTACTACTTACAACGACAAAAGTTACATAAACTTCACTTCTATTTGTCGGAATACAGGAACAGCAGTGAAGCGAAGACAAGTAGTACATTGGGGGTAAACTACACCGAAAACCCTTTCAATCGTTGTAGCATTGCCGACTGCCCTCTTGCAGAAGCTACATGGTATAGTACATATTCTTATGCGGAAAAGTCAGAGCCCCCCTCAGAGGAGCTGCCGGCCTCAGTACTCCTTTCCCAGTCACTACTACTTGAAGTCGACCTATTGCATACGCGTCTTCTACCTGGCTTGAGACGGCTTGGTAGTGGGGGCTCCTCTATCGTATCGAGCTGGAGGCAGGCCAAGACCCCGAAGGGTATCATCGAAATCTCAGATCGGCAACTTCCGACAGTTTCGGGAATTTGCCGAATTACTCGGGTGGGGTAAGGGCTATCTCGGTAGTAGTAGCATCCCTCTGTGCCGTGATTAACCCCTTTACTCGAGACTGCCCATTCAGCTTCCCTCCACAGAGCTCTGTCGTGGTCATCTAGACTTAGAAGGATCTGGTCGTGAAGTCTCTCGGTGATTCGAGTTCGACGAGAGAAATCTCGGCTGCTGTCGATCATGGAAACACTGGGGTGGTCGTAGAGAGGAGTTGTTGCAGGAGAGGTAAGGCAGTAGGGCGGAGGGGGAGGGGGTGTGGTGACACGGCGGTGACACTGCATAGTAGGAAAAGGTCAAACTGAGGGAAAGATTTTTTTGTGAATACATGGCAGAATATACAACGCCCGACGGGAACGTTCATCAACCTTCGAATGGCAGGGTAGCAGAAGCCTCATCGTAAGAGGAGGAACGATGACACTACAGTGTGAAAGGGAAGATTCGACCGGAGAAATGTCAAGTAGGCGCAGATTGCGTTATTGAGCTACTCCGACAAGTCTTGAGTTTCACTACTCTAGTAATAAAGGGCGTTGGGAATCTTAGTTGGAAATTCGGAAAAGATAAGACGATACAATTTTCCCTATCTTTAAGGTGCCTCCTAAGGAGCAGTTCCTAAGTTGTCTCTGGGGACCCGTGAAGGTCTCCCAAGAGAGCAAGTTCACGGATAGCCGAAAGACAGATGACGGAATTTCAAGAGAAAAGCAAGACGTCAAGTCGTTGCTAAAGCAGTGATCCAGTCTGATCACCTTCGGACCACACACCCAAGAACAGAGAAAGTTCCCCAAAGTGCTTGAGAATTCCTGTTGGGAACCCTCAAGCACTCTTAGTTAGGCATCAGACGAGCTATCTTGGGTGTGACGGTGTTTATATTTTTTTTTGCCTCTTTCTTTCTTCCTTTCAGTCTTCTTGGTTCTTTCCTTTCATCCCTTTGCTTCTTTTCTTCAGGTTCATCGAATATCGTGTATGAAGTGGCAGGTTTAAGACTAATTTTTCCATCATTGTGCGGTTTCACTTAATATGTTGTGTTTTAAGCACTGACTGGGACTTGGTAGGGAACCAACGTGGCCCAGTCATGTGTCGCCCTGAAGTGGCAGGTCGAATATAGGCTGGGCTCGCTATCCCTACAGCACCGACCTATGGCGTAGGGTCCGAACCATTGGGACGTCAACGAATTGTTGATAACAATATCACATGGTCGACACCATGATTTAGTCACTCCCTCAGTGGCGGGATGGTGGGGTAAAGAACGACAAGCGGAAGCTGTCGTGACTCTCGAGGTGGTCTCGAGTAGTAGCCCTGCCGGGATCATCCCGGCGGGATGTTAGTCTCATCATGAGACCTGGGTTCTGTGCGTCTCTGTCTCGGGGTTAGACCAAGCTGATACCCAGAGTTGATCGGGCTAGAGTGGCTCTACGAGTTTAGGACGGCCGCCTCGCGTGGCTGACCACTCGTCGACTTGCCTCCGTGTCCGCTCAATCTCTCGTTGCCCTAGAGATAGTGACTGCGACACTGTATTCTCCATCGAGGCTCGGTGACCGAGCTGTGGACCTTAGCTTCGCGTGCCAGGCTAGGCAGAAACTCTGCCACAGAATTCAGCTAGACGAGTATTGGGTCATGCTACGATTTACGTGAGCTGGTCGCAGATTGTTTTTATATGTCTACCACGCCCAGCACGCCCGACCTCTTCCGCGAAGTTTTCCCCGACTTGGCTGAGAAAGCGTCGACTGTTTGTGTCGACATGGGTATTAGTACCGTGGGTGTGCTCGAGGCGGCCCTGGAGGACAAGGAGCTGACCGACGAACTATTGAGAAGGTGTGCATATGGGGGACTCGACGGAGAGTCCGAAACAACCACTATGACGGAGGTAGCCGATGCGAAGTCTGCCAGCTCATCCACCAAAAGTCCCGGTACTGCCAGCGAAGTCGTCGATGCCAACAAAAACTATGGTGGTGGTGGTGGTGGTGGTGTCGTCGTGGTCGAGAATCTCGACCAGATCTCGACTCGAGATCTTCTCGAAGCTGAAGAAGACACGGTTGCTTATCTGAGCCGGTTGCTCTGGTTAGCGAGGTCACGATCGTTCGAGGCAGCAGTCGAGTGTGATAAGGGTTACAGGCTGGCCTTGCCACAAGGGGTCACCCGCCTGCGGGACACTGACCCTTCTCTCCAAGTCGACTCTGCCTTCGGTACCTATTTAAGATCCGATCAGTCTCACGAGTTGATAGCTGTAGCCTTGGTTAAACCGGCGATGAGCCAATCTGGCATACCCAGGCCACCTTCGGGCAAGGGTATACGTAGGCAAGGGAGCGCTATGCACTTCGGTGCTGACACTTGCCGTTTCACTCGCCAATCCTGTCTCTTCGGTAGGGATTGCCGTTATCGTAAACATTTCGGCGACCCCCAATCTAAGCCTTATTGGCAGAACGGTCAAGGTGGGGAGAAGGACAGTAGCTTCGGGTCTGATAAACGCCCTAGGACTGGGCAGGTGAAGGATGAACCATCAAGGAAGAACCCTAAGAACCAATAGCTGCGGCATTGGTTTGGTGCCAATCCAACACTGTTGAAGCTGAGTTTCCGCCATTTTCCGAAGTTTGATTATCATGTAGTCAAAACTGGTCGCTGCTGCGTTGCGTCGGTGCCGTTCCTAGTGGTCATAACACCATAAATGGGACGGAGGAAACGTCGTTCTCGGAACAACTGTCGTTCAGTTTGGTTCCCACTTAACAAAGAGACTCTTCTTTGGGAAATGCCACACGTGAGGTCTACCCAAGCGAAGAAACAGCGAGATAGGCGCAGAAAGTTGGGCAGCAAGCCTGAAGATCACCCTTGGGTGACGTCGACCCAGGAATTATCAGCCGCAGCGGTGGAGGGAAAGCCTCGAGATGGCTCCGGGTACTCAGGGCAGTGGGACAAGTTCGAGTTTCGAGAATCTGAGCTGCCATTAATAGAGAGTACTTCTGGGATTCTAATTAAGCACACAGAGAGGTTCTGTGCGGCCCGAAAGGACTTTTTAGATCGTTTCTTCGCCAGCTCTCGGGAAGAGCAATCCGAGATGAGTGTGGAGTGGAACGCCGATGATGGAGCTTCACTCAATAGTGTGGCCAATGATCTCCTTGAGGACTTGACCACTTTCATCTCGGTCGCGAAGGACATCAATAAATCGGAGCTGGGAGAGCTGGCCGCCCCCCCCGTCCACTCTACGCGCTAGACTGCAAGAAGAACTCTGCCTCAGTACGGCCCCTGGTAAAGGAGCAACGACGGAGTCGCCCGGTGAAGACGCGGATATCTGCCGGATGGTAGCTGAGGGAGCACCAATTGGCCTCTTGATCCCGGTTCGAGTAAATGCGGAATGGCCAGCAGTCGATACTGACAAGTTTGGCAAACCAAAGAAGGATGAGCCGTCCTTCGTGCGGTGGCCTGGCGAAAAACTCGAGGAGCTGAGGCTACACGACTGGCCGCAGGGCAGCATTCCTCCAGATATGTATAGGCTGTTCGAAGAGCTCATAGCGAAGGAGCTTCGGCTAGGCCGGTTATCAGAGATTAATCCGACGAGTCCAGACTGCAAGGCGTTGTCGAAAGTTCATGTGATGTGGAAAAACGGGAAGGAATTTAAAGCCATCCGACAATTGGACGACTTCAGGAGGAGTGGTATCAATATTACCGTACGTACTGGAGCTCTACTCGAAAGCAAAGGCGAAGACGGTACTGTCCGTGGCCTGAAAACAACCCGCTGTCTCCCTAGGTTCCGGGATGTTTACGATCTATTGGCTAATGTCCCGCGACCAACCCCTAGTATTGGAGATGAGGATAGCCAAGTTTGGTTGTTAGAATGGGACATAGTATCAGCGTTCAAATTGATTAGTGCGGAATCGAGCGAACGCGGATTCCTATGCTCTCTGGACCCTCGGGATCCCAGCAAAGCCTTCAAGCACAATTGCCTGCCTTTCGGCCTCGTAACATCCCCGAGCGTTTCCGGGAGGCGAGCCTACGCTGTGTAAAACGCCTATTGGACTGTGCATTGCGAATGGCTGCCCCGGAGATTGTTACTACAGTATTTCGAGCGATCGTATATGTGGATGACTATACGATGGCCACAAGCAAGGCGAGGTTCTGTCTGGTATTCAGCCTGCTCCTGGAATACACTTGGAATACCTATTGAGCTGACGAAAACCCACGCTTTGAGGAGTGATGGAAGGATACTTGGTTATCGGGTGGATAATATCCACTGGATATCGGGGAGAATAACGATATCGAACTCAGCGTGCCGGTGACCAAAAGAGATAAGATAATCGCTGTGTTGCTATCCGATCAGCTATGTATACCGCGAGCAACGCTGGAGACGCTTGTTGGCCGCATAAACTGGTGTACAGGTTGGATTCCCGAAATACGGCCCAAATTGGATAAGCTCTATGAAGTACTGATGGTCCTGAGCCAGCGACCGTCTCTTCGGAGCGTCAGAATATAACCAACCAGGCGCCTAGAGCTACATAAGTCCGCCGAGACCTTCACTCGCAGTCACAACAAACATAATCCATACATTGACTACAAGGATGAGCATCTATTGGTGACCGATGCCTCTGGATGCGGTCTGGGTAGGGACTTCTTTCCACGATGCGATACTCGGAATCTAAGATAGTTTTCGATAAATATGGAGGAAAATCCCGAGATTTGGAGGCAGATTTGGTATGAGCGCAGGAATCGGCTCGATGATCAACTTCCTGCCGAGCTGGAACCAGTGAAGTTCGTCAGCGGTGATAGTAATTTCCTCGAACTACTCGCAGTCTATTATGGCTGCGAGTACATCCGGGCAATATGTGCTCCGTGGGTGACTTATATCAGATGCTTCTCTGACAACACTTGTACGGTGTCAGTACTAAGAAGCTTCAGGTCGCGCTCTATGAGCCTTGCTTCCGTCGTTTGGAGATTCGGCGACTTCCGTTACCGACTCAATGCTCATCATATTGCCGGGACCTTGAACAGCATAGCTGATGATATCTCTAGGTTAACTCGTGCTTCGTTGGTATCCACCGGTCAAATGCCGAGGTCGTGGCGGCAGGTGCCACGTTAAGTCCTTAAAAAAGCTGTGGCGTTCACTCCTCTTCAAGTCTGTAAGACATCACCTTTGTCAGAAGTTGTGGCTCACGACTAACGTGGGTTCATAGTGCTCGGTTTCTCGTTTGCGGACCCGACCGAGTTCCTGTCAATTTGAGTGGGCCCAACTAAAGGGATGCCAGATTTGTCCGTCATCGTTGGACCGCTACATTCCCCATGTCAGAAAACTCCGCCTTCACGAAGTGGAACGAGATTCAGCCTGCATACGGTTCAGCTGAGGCTACTGCTCAGAATTTGGAGCTACTAGGGCTCTCGATAAGTGAGGACACAAGAAGAGGCTACGAAAGGGCAAGAAGAGAGGTCTACGAAATGGGATTGTCCTCCCCTCTCAACGCTGGTAAAGTTATCCGATACATCAGATGTTTGTTGGATGTAACTGAGCTGAATTCGACCTCGGTACAGAAGCGAATTAAAGCCCTAAGGACTTTGCAGAAACTGGAAGGCTTTAGCACCATGGAGGCCGCGGATGAAACGCTTATTAAGCAAGCCATGCAGGCTGTTTTACGTATAACTTATACGGTATAAGGCCCCAGCGGGATGCCAAGCTCGCTGCCATAATGCTCGAGAGTGCAGTTGAGTTCCTATTTGACTGTCCTGAGGCACAGTTCAAGGACAAACCAGAGAAAAGCCTTGTACGATCAGCTCTCCTCAGCGGGATATCACCGTGCTTAAGGTCCGGCGAGTTGCTGCGCGTAAGAAGCCAGGATATCACTGAGATACTACCTGGGGTCCCTGGGACTCATATTAGAATACACCTCGGTATCACCAAAGTCAACAAGATTGAGTACGTGGAGACCTCGTGTAATGCTTCGAAGGATGTGTGCGAACAAAGGGGGAAATGGTGCTGCTGCCACACTATGATTAGCCTCTGAGACGCGACGGCCAGGCCACTCAGAATCTTTCACAAAATCTATAAGAAGTCTACGGCGGAAGTTGAAAGCTTGGCCCAGTTTCTACCGGACTCTATTGGCGAGGTGGACCTTATGCAGTCTCTGAAATTTTCTGGTCATTCCTGCCGTAGAAGTGGGACAGTATATCACTTGCGTGCCGATGCACCAAGGCCAATTACCAAAGGAATATCGCGGTGGCGCC
>NW_003200768.1:369808-380256 GCF_000006405.1 Perkinsus marinus ATCC 50983
AGAAGTGTTCATCATAGTAAGGATATCACATTGGTCATGTTACACAGGTTTCAGTCCCAGCTGCATCTCACACACCCTTATCGTCTTACCAAAATCCTCCGAACTCTCGCCCATTTTCCTCAACATCCCTACTAAAGCTGGTGTGGGATCGCATAGAACTGCCTCGCACATCATACGAACTGCATCAGTTCTGTCGCTGCTAGTCTCGAGTAACTCTTTAACTCTTGAAGGCATCTCACGCAGCAAACTTTGGAATGCTCCCTGCAGCTTTCGCTTCACCGATGCATCTACTGCTAGGACCAGCACATTCGGGTCTCCATGTTCAACTATGGCTTTCGGATACCTCCGAATAGCGTCACCGGCGAGGCTCTCGACATCCCTCGGGAGAGACTCCTGTTGCAACGCGAAAACTGCTGCTGGTGGAAGTTCCGTAAACAAACAGTTAATTGTATTCAGAGCGCCTTCGACGGAGCTTCCCCTCACGGGTCCGCTTTTTAGAAACAAAATGGCGAGGTCGGCCAAGCCGGCTTCGGCGAGCAAGACCGGCACAGATCTTCGACCTTCTTGGGCAGCAGCAGCAGCAGGATGAGATGCCCGGGAAAGAGCTCTCCAGTGCGCGAGCTGTTTCGAGCAAAGATTGATAGAAGCTTCGAGGCAACGCTTGAGGTTCACGTCGTGGACAATATCAAGAGGTTCAACCAAGTCGGACATCATAGACACTACTGTCGCAGAGATATCAGTCCGACTCAACAACTGATCGGATAGCTCAGGGAGACAGTTCGTTACGATAGCCATCAAAAGGTCGCCGGATCGACTCGCGGTGAGCATACCGCCCATCCCGGCATTCCTTACCTCGACCTTACGCTCCACGTAAATGATTTTCAAAACCTCATTGAAAAGGCTACCAGAGACCCTACACAGTTCAATGGCCACCGCGTGGTTCTTCAACCCCATCATATATACTGTCCTGCCCAATTTAGTAGGGATCGCCGTCGTATCCTGTCGAAGGACGTCTTTCAGACAGGGCGTGACAAGCCTCGTGTGAGTTTCCAACAAAAGACTACAGCTGGTCATGTTCCCCTCACAAACTCTGCCGATCAGCTTCCCCGAAGGTTCGCCTTTGATACCCCCAAGCAACTTATTCGCGCATTCACGCTGGATTTCCGGCGACATGCTCAGCGATAAAGTGAGGAGCTCAAGATTATCAGCCTCCTGCACCGAATTCAAGATTTCCGTCTGTTCTGACTCGTCCAACTCGCGGCCAAGCAAAGGTGCCACCAACGCCACCACTGTATACCAACTCTCCTTCGTCGCCATTTTCAAAATTCTTTCGGCCAGCATCGGCGAAATCACCCGCCGTGCCTCTACCTTCGCAAAAATGAGCTCGAACACATCATGAGTTACTCTAGTTCCGGTCAGGAGATTCGAAATAGTCCCGAGGAAGGCCATTTCCGCGATGGGGACCGCACCAGAAACACCAAAAATTCGACGCAGCTCCGCACAAACTCGGGCATGATTCGCTTCGCTGAAACTGAGTAGCCATAGCCTACCCATCTCGCCCGACTCAGCGAGGACCCTTTCGACGACCTCAGGAGACGTACGAGGCTGACCCTCACAAACCACAGGGGAAAATATATTCTTTCGAGCCTGGACGTATCCAGTGTTGCGATCAATTGTCACGTAGTTCACATCAGTCGCGCTTCCACGAGAGCTACTCGGCCCGGAATTGTCAACTAGCAGATCGAACTCTTGCTCTGACCCGTCACTGAAGAACTCGCTGGGGCTAGGGGAAATTTTCTCATCCGGTCTTATCAATTCTACCCCACCACGAGAGAGTATTACACTATCTCCTATGAGCTCATCGTGAGCCTTTATATTAGAATGCTCATCTACTGCAAGGCTGATGCATTCCTCGCCTGTGAGGAGAACTCGGCCACCGAACTCAGATGATGCTGCTGCTGGATCGACGAGTATGCGGATGACAGTCGCCTGACGCTCCGTCATATTGGAGAAAAACTGCTATAAAGGTAAAGCGAGACTGGATGAAAACGCGAAAACCGCTATGGTTGATCAGTAGTGAGAAGGCTTTCGAGATTAAACCCGCATGCTGCATAATGAGGTGTGATGAGAGCCGTATTCACGGCAGTCGCAAAAAGAAGAAGAAAAGTGACTTTAGATGTGTGGAGACCGATAAAGGATGATTTCATTTCCACTAGGAGAGTAGTGAGAACCGACGAGACGACCCCTGTCGGACCGACCTTCCTACGTGAGTAGCCACACTCCACGTCGTAGAGTGTGGCTACTCGAGTACTGGCTATCGTGGAGTCCACGATAGCAGACCAAACCGAGACACAGCTATATATTCAAGAGCAGCATCGTGAAAGGGACTTCGTAAGGGTTATCGCTGATCGCCTGCCTCGACAACTAGCTCCGATGTGGAAATCGATACTATCTACCTGTCTGCAACGAGAAGGGGAGGCCGACAGCAGTGATAGATGCCCATGGGGCCTTCACTTTAGCAGTTGGTGATTATTATAAAAGTACTACCAGAAATCATGTCACGTAGAAGTGGAGGCTCATGTGGGGATTATCCATACATGAGAAAACGCCAACTGCGATGAGAAAACTCCAAAGGTGAACTCAACCGAGGTGTTGGGGTAAGTAAAGGAGTAGGGGAGGGGAAGCGTTTCCCTTTGCAATGTATCGGATGAAATAACAACTATGCAGAATGTCCTCTGCCTCTTCGTCAATGGTACAATAAATAATCGCATTTGGTCAGCAGCAATAGTCTACTACTTACAACGACAAAAGTTACATAAAGTTCACCTATTTGTCGGAATACAGGAACAACAGTGAAACGAAGACAAGTAGTACATGGAAGGAAACTACACCGAGGGCACTTTCACTCGGTGTTAATGTGATAAATAGACTGTCCTCTTGCAGAAGCTACATGGTATAGTACATATTCTTATGCGGAAAAATCAGAGGAGCCCCCCTCAGAGGAGCTGCCGGTCTCAGTACTCCTTTCCCAGTCACTACTAGTTGAAGTCGACCTAGTGCATACGCGTCTTCTACCTGGCTTGAGACGGCTTGGTAGTGGGGGCTCCTCTATCGTGTCGAGCTGGAGGCAGGCTAAGACCCCGAAGGGTATCATCGAAATCTCAGATCGGCAACTTCCGACAGTTTCGGGAATTTTACGAATTACTCGGGTGGGGTGGTAAGGGCTATGTCGGTAGTAGTAGCATCCCTCTGTGCCGTGATTAACCCCTTTACTCGAGACTGCCCATTCAGCTTCCCTCCACAGAGCTCTGTCGTGGTCATCTAGACTTAGCACGATCTGGTCGTGAAGTCTCTCGGTGATTCGAGTTCGACGAGAGAAATCTCGGCTGCTATCAATCATGGAAACACTGGGGTGGTCGTAGAGAGGAGTTGTTGCAGGAGAGGTAAGGCAGTAGGGCGGAGGGGGAGGGGGTGTGGTGACACGGCGGTGACACTGCATAGTAGGAAAAGGTCAAACTGGGGAAAAGATTTCCTTGTGGATACAAAACTATACACGTCTGAAATGGCAGAATATACAACGCCCGATGGGAACGTTCATCAACCTTCGAATAGCAGTGTAGCAGAACCCTCACCGTGAGAGGAGGAGCGATGGCAGGCACTACAGTGTGAAAGGGAAGATTCGACCGGAGAAATGTCAAGTAGGCGCAGATTGCGTTATTGAACTACTCCGACAAGTTTTCAGTTTCACTACTATGGTAATAAAGGGCGTTGGGAATTCTAGTTGGAAATTCGGAAGAGATAAGACGATACAATTTTCCCTATTTTTGAGGTGCCTCCTAAGGAGCAGTTCTTAAGTTGTCTCTGGGGACCCAGTGTGTCGTCGCGTCTTGGGATTTTTTGTCACGCGCCACGAAATTATCACCGTTGTCGTGGTCATGGTCGATCATCACCAAATTGCCAATTAAATATCCCACTCCTGGTCGCGTGGGTCTAGTGGGGCGGTTCGGTACGAACCGATTCTAGAAGTACCGATGAGGGAAAGACGCTCAGAGACACAGAGTCTGAGTGACACTCAGTGAGCGTGCCGACAACAGTGCGTGTCTGCACCCTCTATGGTACTTGCTCCCGGGAGGGGTGGGATTGGAATAAAATACAGAAGATTCTTCAGTCCGTGACCATGTTATGACATAAGAAAGGCGAGGAGGATCCGCTCGCCTCACCGTTACATCTCTGCAGTGCGAATTGGTAGCGGAGCGACGCGACCATCCGCATCGGTGCACAAGCTATTATTGCTTACAGTAATTTTCGGCGAAGCATAGTCAAACAAGTGTATGTCATAGTTCTTTCGAGACGTAAGTGAAGAACCGTTTGCCGACCGGTTGAATTGATAAAAAATTGGTTTTGCGTTTCCAAATTTCCGCAGAAAAAATTTTTTAGTGGTGATTTTTTCTGCATGCATAGTTATTCTAGAGGAAAATCATTGTTTGATTCACTTCAAAAATAAGAATCTGCGTAGCAGTGACGATAATTAATATTTTGAGATTGCTCTCACACATGTCGGGTAGTTTGGAATCCACCAGTGCTGCTAAGAAGATGCCCCCGAGGGCAACTGGGAGGTTGGTAGCAGACCTGTGCTCTAAGGAGGCTCAGTTGAGTGAAGACCAGAAAAAGAAACTTCACGCTAAGCAGGTGAGGAGGGGGAGGGGCGTATCTTGAGGTTCAGCATGGTAAGATTCACTTTAGGCCCGGATAAGGCACTTTTTAGGTATCCATGTTTTTGTCAAACGAGCAGTACATGCAAGCTCATCCAGAATTACGACAGTTGATCAGCACATTCATCCGTCGCGCCTTAGAGGATCGTCCTGAAAACGTTGTCGTTTATGCTGCGGAATTCTTCACGAGGTGAGAATTGGTTTTGCTGGGGAGAAAGTCAGTGTGAAGGGAACTCATGCACACCATCAACTACGTGTGTTGATAAAAATATGAAAATTCTGAGAAAACTATGCACATGATCAACTACATGTGTTGGTGACAATTCGAAACTTATGAGAAAATTAACTATTAGGTTTTTGTACACTTCTATCCGAAGTCGTGTGGTTTTTCACAATATAGTGAGAAAACTAACGAGCTCAGTTGAGGAAACCAAACATATATTCCTACATTGACTAAGTCAAGGTATGGGGAGGGGGAATATGCACATGGTCAAATTGCACAAGTAAATGTGCACAATTGCTCATTAACATGCACGAGTAAAGTCGTGATTGATTCTGGAATAGATTTATAATTTTTGATACCATCACTCGCGATATTCCTGTCTGTCTCAAAAGTTTAAATATTTAGGGATTAACGCAAACGTGGAAGGTTTCGTGGAAATTTACTCAACGTAATAAATAGATATATGAAGGCACCTAGCGCTGAGATCCGCAAAGGGCTAGTAAATGTAGTCTGTGTCTTAACAGGGGGGTGAAAAGACATAATGCACAACAACTCCTTTTGCATGAAAATCATCATATCACTCAGGGAAGACCTGTATGGCCTGGTGAAGACGGAGAGGGAGTCCAAGCTCGGCAGTACTTCGAATTAGACATGTCTCGTTATACTGGCTGGAGTGTTGTTGTGTTGACAGCCGAAATTGCATTCGGGTTTGTATGGTTGCTTGTGGTGGGTTTCCACGGAATTTTTTATGTTCGGCGAGTATTTCGACGTGAACGGCTAGCAGAGGAGAACAGTGGAGTTTCATCACCCTAGTGATATGAAAAACACTAGTGAAAAACATATTTCACGGCTACTGCATCGGGGTTTCTACAGAGTATTATGCCACTTCACGTAAAACGGGTGAAACTCCAGTATACCATGTTAATATTTAATAGATGGTAGATCTGTCACCTTTGCTCAGCTAGCTCAGTAGAGTGTCGGGTTGTGGCAGTAGATGGTATACGAATCGAAATATGCATACGCGAGAGTTTCAACATCTACCAAGTTAACGAAAATACTGTTTATGGTATCTGTTGAGATCGGCGTGGATTTTAGTAGTGGTGACACGACGTAACTCGTGACATGGTGACACGTGTTCAGTGTGTCACCGCACATGTGATTGCAATTTAATTGGCACAGAATTGTTGAGGACACTTGGCCTTAGAATTATTATTATAAAGTTGCTTGGAGTAGCTTTACCTTTTGTTGAGATAGTATATGTAGAAAAAGCAGCAACAGCAGCTTGGGCAGAATCGAGCCGTTCTAAACACTCGCTGAGGGATGAAGGACAAGAGGAGTGAAGGAATCAAGAGACGAGGTCGATGGTCGCAGCCTTAGGGCAGGAGAATGTGATTGTTGTATCATGTATTGCTCGTAATTAAGGACCGTTTCGATCTGAGATGGTATAAAAAAAGAAGACATTTACACAAAGGAGAAGTAGTAGATTGAATTTAGTAGTACAGAGCTCAACAGGATTAGGGTGGAGGGCGGTAGGGGGGACAACTACATAGCATCGGATTTGTGTAATACCACAGCGATGGTGACAACACATAGTAGTAGGGATAGATATCAGCAGTGATTGGGACAGTTGTTTTGTGGCGCACCCTGAGGGAGACAATTATGCTTTGTGTTGCACGCATGCACAAAGCGTCGTGTCTAGGGAGGTTTTCTTTGCAGAATTATTCACGTCTGACTTGGTAGATTTCGCTAATTGAAACTTTTATGGTTTGTAAATCTCTCAAGCTCTCTTCCTAAGTGGTATGTATATGTTTTCCAATAATATTCGCTCCGATTTTTGTTGAACTAGA
The DNA here is from genome assembly GCF_000006405.1 of Perkinsus marinus ATCC 50983. Classification (NCBI taxonomy): domain Eukaryota; phylum Perkinsozoa; order Perkinsida; family Perkinsidae; genus Perkinsus; species Perkinsus marinus. Next base: position 376,591 of record NW_003200768.1, read on the forward strand.
GGCGGAGCGAAACGACCTTGGAAATTGTTCCGCGGTTTAGAATTGGGAAATTCAATTTTAGATATGAATAGATGTGGTGTATGTCGGAGGGAAGCGTTTGAGGCGGTCGATTATGCAGAGAAAATCAAGTTGGGAATATATGAATATCGTAGGTGAAAGTGATGTATGATATCATTCGTATGATTCGATCGAGGAGTGGTATGATATCATTCGTATTATTTGATCGAGGAGTGGTATGATATCATTCGTATGATTCGATCGATGAGTGGTATGATATCATTCGTATGATTCGATCGATGAGTGGTATGATATCATTCGTATTATTCGATCGAGGAGTGGTATGATATCATTCGTATGATTCGATCGAGGAGTGGTATGATATCATTCGTATGATTCGATCGAGGAGTGGTATGATATCATTCGTATGATTCGATCGAGGAGTGGTATGATATCATTCGTATGATTCGATCGAGGAGTGGTATGATATCATTCGTATGATTCGATCGATGAGTGGTATGGTAAGTCATTGTGATAAATAAATTGGAGACAGTTCATGACGAAATTAAAATGATCGATTCGAATCAAGTTTATTCGATCAACTGCCGGAATTTGTCGAACGGATTATACCTTGACTGGTCTCAGGATTTATGACTGTTTAAGAATATGCGTTGGGTTTCTCTCGGCGTAGTCTGGGAAATACGCGTGAGGTCAACTACATGTGCCGACGAGTATGAGGTGGTTTCTGTAGGTTTTTGTACACTTGTATTCTAAGTATTCCCGAGCTCAGCTGAGGAGGTCAAATGTATATTCAAACGCTCTCTCGAAGAGTTCTCTCGTTATGCTGTGGCACTTTATCTACGGTTTAGTGTAGGAGTGGTTGAAAAAGAATGATCCCGAATTTTCTAGAAAATTCCATATAAATTCTATGAAGGAAAATTCCTTTATAGAAATTCCTCATTTTCTATGTGACTAAAGATGCATAAGCCTGGTGACGGCGATAGACTTTTCAGGACCGCTCAAATGGATCCGCTTTGGCATGTGATGGTTGTAAGTTGCTCGAGGAACTGGTGTGGTTTTGACAATCGAGCTTGCCTAGATATCTATGAAACGGCTATGATTATCATATATTTTTCTTTTTTTTAGTGGAAACTAAATTATACACGTTTGGGGTGGTACCATTCCTAAGGTGAAACGTTAATCAACTGTATCCATTCCTCTTGCTATAGCACTCGAAGCTCCAATTTCAGAGAGAAACTATCCTCGTTGGAAAGGGAATCGAAAATTCCGTGATTTTTTCAAGAAAATGGAATCGTCTAGAAGTGGTCGGTTCTTTCCCGCAGCTTTAGTTTGCTTTGTTACTACATGTTGATACCTAGAGTCCAGCGACTAGCATTGTGTAGATCTTGTCGAATTTTCACGATGCGATCTATGTGCACAGCAGCACACGGTGAGGAGGCTGAAGCGGCGGAGGAGAAAATTCGAAAAGATGCTGAGCCGTTGAGTCTCAATCAAGCGCTGTATTTGACGACTGAGATGGGCTTATACACCACAAGGGAAATGCAGCTGCGTGTTATGAAGTCGCCTTCATTTTCAACGGATTCGGCGGCTCCTTTTGTATTAGAGGACTTTTTCAATTCTATGGATGAGGGCTTCAAAAAAGCAGAGGAGGAGTTTGAGGTATTGCATGTTGGTGAGGAGGAGAAGGGAACGGCTGAGGAGCAAGAGGTGGACGAGGAAAAGGTCGATACGGTAGTACTAATGGGCTCTGGTGATGTTTCCATGAATACAGTGTCTTGAAGTTTTAATCGAATTTTTCAATAATAATTTGTTTTTTTCTTGTCTGGAAGGTTGTTTTTGCCAAATTTTTTTGATTTTTTACCCCAGTTTCAGCTGTAATACTGGAGTTTCACCCTAGTGGTATGAAAAACACTAGTGAAAAATATATTTCACGACTACTGCATATCACCGCCAATATCGGTTTTTTTCACGGAGTGTTACGCCACATCACATAAACTCCAATGTTGAACTACACCATTTTGAAGTTTTGATCGATTTTTTGATTATTTTTGGATTTTTTCTCTGTCCGGAAGGTTGTTTTTTCTCAATTTTTTTTTCTGATTTTTCACCCCAGTTTTTGCTCTGATACTGTCAATGATATCGTCGGATGCTGTGTGGTTATATATTGGAGTTTCACGACCCGTTTTACGTGAAGCGGCGTAAAACTCGGTGAAAAACGCGATATTCTTCGGCTGTAGTAGTCGTAAACTATGTTTTTCACTAGTGTTTTACATATCACTAGGGCGAAACCCCAATATCGAACCCAAGTCATGCAATAGCAATTGTATGATTTTATAGAGTTATGGTATAGCAGGTCTTGGGTAGTAAAAATAAAATATAGAGAACACTGGTGAAACTGTGCTAATCGATTTTCATTGTTATTGTGTTGACGCTAAAAAAATTGGTAGATATTTGTTAAACACTGTGGAATTTCCCCCTAGTGATATGAAAAATATATTCCATAATTTAAATCGTGGAGTCATTAGTCACGAAAAAATAAACGTCTTGAATTTTCTTGAAGTTGAGTATGACGCCACTTCACGTTAAACGGGTGAAACTTCTGCGTAAAATTTAGGTGAACTCAGTGATCCATAATAAACTGGTGAGAGCGTTTACTACTAACCCCAAGGAAGCTCGGTCGTTCGTGTATAACGGTGAGGAGTGGAAAGAGAGGGCTGAGGGACGAGGCCTGAGGAAAAGGGCTACTGCACATGTGAGTTGCTGGGGAGTTTCACCCGTTTTATGTGAAGTGGTGTAATACTCTGTGTGAAAAAGCGAATTACATCGGACAAATGACCACACATTACGTAAAACACATCACGCGTTTTACGCGTTGTTCTTTGTTCGCAAGTGTTTCTCGCGAAATAAAATGTCGAATATGTTTCTAATATTAAGTGGCTTAAAACTCGGTGGAAACCAGATGTTCGCTGAATGCAGTAGTCGTGAAATATGTTTTTCACTAGTGTTTTTCATATCACTGGGGCGGTGAAATTCCATTGTCATCAACACGTGTGGTTTACCTATGTAGGTAGTGTTGCAACGTGGTAGCGGTGTTATCAAGGTCAACGGCGATGAGGATTTCTATGTGCGGTTCCCTTTGTATTACAACAGGTAGTTGTTTTCAGGAAGCTGAGCTTACTTCTCTGTTGGGGTAATGACGTTATTGGAGTTGCACCACCCGTTTTACGTGGAGTGGCGTCGTAATACTCGGTGAAAACGCGCAATATTCGCGGTGATATGCAGTTGTCGTGAAATATATTTTTCACTAATGTTTATTTTTTCATATCACTAGGGTGGTGAAACTCCGTGATTCAATTGCTAGTGAAAAAGATATTTCACGACTATTACAGGCCGCGAATATTGCGTTTTTCACGGAGTTTTACGCCACTTCGCGTAAAACGGGTCGTCGTGAAACTCCAATGATCAAAGTCGCTATAGTTTGACTGTAATTGTATTCTCGCAGTAAAAGGTTTCCAAGGAAAGGCATCATATTTCGGATGGCGTAGAGCTTATAAATCTTAGTGAACTGTTGAAGAGTCTTCTGTGTTCAGATTTGATGTAGTACAGCCGCTGCTGCTATGTGGTGTATGTGGAGTTTATGATGTTTTT
>NW_003200768.1:380356-384417 GCF_000006405.1 Perkinsus marinus ATCC 50983
CGATCAGCTCTCCTCAGCGGGATATCACCGTGCTTAAGGTCCGGCGAGTTGCTGCGCGTAAGAAGCCAGGATATCACTGAGATACTACCTGGGGTCCCTGGGACTCATATTAGAATACACCTCGGTATCACCAAAGTCAACAAGATTGAGTACGTGGAGACCTCGTGTAATGCTTCGAAGGATGTGTGCGAACAAAGGGGGAAATGGTGCTGCTGCCACACTATGATTAGCCTCTGAGACGCGACGGCCAGGCCACTCAGAATCTTTCACAAAATCTATAAGAAGTCTACGGCGGAAGTTGAAAGCTTGGCCCAGTTTCTACCGGACTCTATTGGCGAGGTGGACCTTATGCAGTCTCTGAAATTTTCTGGTCATTCCTGCCGTAGAAGTGGGACAGTATATCACTTGCGTGCCGATGCACCAAGGCCAATTACCAAAGGAATATCGCGGTGGCGCCAAGACGCGATGATCCATACATATGGGGACGAGGAGGTCAAAAAACTCGCCAGGCACGGAGCAGCTATAGTGAGAGAATACGTACACCGCCCTCTGGACTAGGTGGATAGGAGGTGAACTCCATATAAGTCCTTGAGTCACGAACTCATAAGTAATTGTGATCGAGGCCCGCTGCCCGCATAGTCTGAGGATGGTCGGATAAGGTGTTTCTGGGATCACTAGGATTTGTGTTTAAGAGTGATTAGTAACAAGGCCACACCTGTGTTTCATGGGTTGGGGACCCGAGAACGGCGGAAGGGATCAGATCACTGACATAAAACCCAGGCGTGAACTTGCTAACACCTTCAATTAACCCGTTGGGCATTCAAGTATGGAGCTTCGAACATGCACGCGGGAGAGGTTTGGCAACATGAGGCGGGGGCATTCACCCGGGATCTGCACGGTGGCTGATTGGTATAGCCGTGTTTTATCCCGGGCACTGAATGCGTCACGGACGTGGACTGCTTCTCACATGGGTTTGTGAGATCCACCCTCGCCCGTGACATATTGCCAAAACTCCCATCACAGAACCTCCATCAACTGCGAACGGCATGACGTGAGTGAAGGTCTCCCAAGAGAGCAAGTTCACGGATAGCCGAAAGACAGATGACGGAATTTCAAGAGAAAAGCAAGACGTCAAGTCGTTGCTAAAGCAGTGATCCAGTCTGATCACCTTCGGACCACACACCCAAGAACAGAGAAAGTTCCCCAAAGTGCTTGAGAATTCCTGTTGGAAACCCTCAAGCACTCTTAGTTAGGCATCAGACGAGCTATCTTGGGTGTGACGGTGTTTATATTTTTTTTTTCTATCTGAGATGGGGGGCATTCACCCGGGATCTGCACGGTGGCTGATTGGTATAGCCGTGTTTTATCCCGGGCACTGAATGCGTCACGGACGTGGACTGCTTCTCACATGGGTTTGTGAGATCCACCCTCGCCCGTGACATATTGCCAAAACTCCCATCACAGAACCTCCATCAACTGCGAACGGCATGACGTGATGTGTGTCGCGCCTTGGGATTTTTTGTCACGCGCCACGAAATTATCACCGTGACCCATGACCACGACAGTCGTGGTCATGGTCGATCATCACCAAATTGCCAAGAAACAACACAAAACAGGCTCCTGAGAGTGCTGCTGAATAACGTTTTCACGCACTCCTCTCCTGGGAGAGCTCCTGGGTTTGACAATAGCTTTTTTCAACACCCGGTCTGCAGTGCGAATTGGTAGCGGAGCGACGCGACCATCCGCATCGGTGCACAAGTTAACCTCTATTATTGCTAACAGTAATTTTCGGCGAAGCATAGTCAAACAAGTGTATGTCATAGTTCTTTCGAGACGTAAGTGAAGAACCGTTTGCCGACCGGTTGAATTGATAAAAAATTGGTTTTGCGTTTCGAAATTTCCGCAGAAAAAATTCTTTAGTGATGATTTTTTCTGCATGCATAGTTATTCTAGAGGAAAATCATTGTTTGATTCACTCCAAAAATAAGGATCTGTGTAGCAGTGACGATAATCAATATTTTGAGATTGCTCTCACACATGTCGGGCAGTTTGGAATCCCCTAGTGCTGCTAAGAAGGTGCCACCGAGAGCAACTGGGAGGTTGGTAGCAGACCTGTGCTCTAAGGAGGCTCAGTTGAGTGGAGACCAGAAAAAGAAGCTTCACACTAAGCAGGTGAGGAGGGGGAGGGGCGTATCTTGAGGTTCAACATGGTAAGATTCACTTTAGGCCCGGATGAGGCACTTTTTAGGTATCCATGTTTTTGTCGAACGAGCAGTACATGCAAGCTCATCCAGAGTTACGACAGTTGATCAGCACATTCATCCGTCGCGCCTTAGAGGATCGTCCTGAAAACGTTGTCGCTTATGCTGCGGAATTCTTCACGAGGTGAGAATGTGTTTTGCTGGGGAGCAAGTCAGTGTGAAGGAAACTCATGCACACCATCAACTACATGTGTTGATAAAAATATGGGAATTCTGAGAAAACTATGCACATGATCAACTACATGTGTTGGTGACAATTCGAAAATATGAGAAAATTAACTATTAGGTTTTTGTACACTTCTACCCGAAGTCGTGTGGTTTTTCACAATATAGTGAGAAAACTTACGAGCTCAGTTGAGGAAACCAAACATATATTCCTACATTGACTAAGTCAAGGTATGGGGAGGGGGAATATGCACATGGTCAAATTGCACAAGTAAATGTGCACAATTGCACATTAACATGCACAAGTAAAGTCGTGATTGATTCTGGAATAGATTTATAATTTTTGATACCATCACTCGCGATATTCCTGTCTGTCTCAAAAGTTCAAATATTTAGGGATTAACGCCAAGTACGTAAAGTTTTCGTGGAAGTTTACTTAACATAATAAGTAGATATATGAAGGCCCCTAGCGCTAAGATTCGCATAGGGCTAGTAAATGTAATCTGTGTCTAAACAGGGGTGAAAAGACACAATGCACAACAACTCCTTTTGCATGAAAATCATCATATCACTCAGGGAAGACCTGTATGGCCTGGTGAAGACGGAGAGGGAGTCCAGGGTCAGCAGTACTTCGAATTAGACATGTCTCGTTATACTGGCTGGAGTGTTGTTGTGTTGACAGCCGAAATTGCATTCGGGTTTGTATGGTTGCTTGTGGTGGGTTTCCACGGAATTTTTTATGTTCGGCGAGTATTTCGACGTGAACGGCTAGCAGAGGAGAACAGTGGAGTTTCATCACCCTAGTGATATGAAAAACACTAGTGAAAAACATATTTCACGGCTACTGCATCGGGGTTTCCACAGAGTATTATGCCACTTCACGTAAAACGGGTGAAACTCCAGTATACCATGTTAATATTTAATAGATGGTAGATCTGTCACCTTTGCTCAGCTAGCTCAGTAGAGTGTCGGGTTGTGGCAGTAGATGGTATACGAATCGAAATATGCATACGCGAGAGTTTCAACATCTACCAAGTTAACGAAAATAGTGTTTATGGTATCTGTTGAGATCGGCGTGGATTTTAGTAGTGGTGACACGACATAACTCGTGACATGGTGACACGTGTTCAGTGTGTCACCGCTATTCGATTCGCACAGAATTGTTGAGGACACTTGACCTTAGAATTATGATTATAGTTGCTTGTAGTAGCTTTACCTTTTGTTGAGATAGTATATGTAGAAAAAGCAGCAACAGCAGCTTGGGCAGAATCGAGCCGTTCTAAACACTCGCTGAGGGATGAAGGACAAGAGGAGTGAAGGAATCAAGAGACGAGGTCGATGGTCGCAGCCTTAGGGCAGGAGAATGTGATTGTTGTATCATGTATTGCTCGTAATTAAGGACCGTTTCGATCTGAGATGGTATAAAAAAAGAAGACATTTACACAAAGGAGAAGTAGTAGATTGAATTTAGTAGTACAGAGCTCAACAGGATTAGGGTGGAGGGCGGTAGGGGGGACAACTACATAGCATCGGATTTGTGTAATACCACAGCGATGGTGACAACACATAGTAGTAGGGATAGATATCAGCAGTGATTGGGACAGTTGTTTTGTGGCGCACCCTGAGGGAGACAAT
>NW_003200768.1:384517-392456 GCF_000006405.1 Perkinsus marinus ATCC 50983
GAGTTCATAGATGTGTTAGTTGGTTGTTGATTTTTATGTGGGAAAATATGCATATGTGGACGATAATGGGAAAATTTCGTTGGTTTTCATTTTGGGTTGATTTTTATGAGGGAGTTTCACCCTAGTGATATGAAACACACTAGTGAAAACCATATTTTACGACTACTCCATAGCGCGAATATAGCGGTTTCCATTGAGTTTTACGCCACTTCACGTAAAACGGGTGGTGAAACTCCAGCGAATTCGCGTTTTTCACACGAAGTATTATAGTGAAGAAAACTCTTGCAACGAGAAGGGGTTACTGAACGGATATTCCAACAATGGAGCTTCACCCGTTTTACGTGAAATGGCGTAATACTCTGGTGAAAAACATGATGTAGAGATAATTGAAGACACTCCGCGAACGACACCGGAAAAATCACTGCATATCACGTAAAACACATCACATGTTTTACGCGTTATTCACTGCGCACATGCGTTTTTCGCGGAGTGAAATATGTTTTTTCACTAGTGTTTTTCATCGATTGATATGTGATGATATGAAGAGCTTTCCTCAGGTCAGAGCGGTGCCATCCGACTAGCTATTGGGAGGGCTCTGCTAGCGGCTAACCCGGCGTGTGAGGAGATTCTGGAGGAGAACTGTGCGTTGTTTCAAGACCTACGGCAAACTATATCTAAAATACCCGGTCACAAGGGACCTCGCAGTCGCGCTACTAGATGGCATAAACGATGAGAAAAAGGGCGCATGTTGGTGTTGATGGTGAACTTTGTTTCCGTTGGAGAGTGGTTTTGTTCATGTTGGTGGGAAAATTGGATTTTTTTCCCGCTGATGCGGAAGAATTTTTGTATGCGGTTTGTGATTTGCTGAAATTGTGGTAAGGTAATAAAATATTAATTCTACTTTGTTTGTAGTTGATAGTTTATTCCATTTGCAAATATCGGGTGTTTGTATTTGAAAATAATCGAAAACGCGATATTCGCGGTGATATGCAGTTGTCGTGGAATATGTTTTTCATATCACTAGGGTGAAAAAAGCGAGTAGTGATTATTATGGTAGCTGGTGATAAGTACTACTGCTCCACAGGGCTTAGTCTACAAGCTAGTTTTCGATTAATGGTTGCTTCTGGAAACAACGCGAATGATATCGGTTCGTCCCCTATACTTATCCTTATCATCGTGGCACTGACGTTGTTCTTCACCTTTGGGGCGTTGATGGCGTTGAGAGCTCCTGCAGGGAGTAAATGGCGAGCTATAATCTTACCAAAGATGGGTATAATATTTTGCAGCCTTCTGGTGTGGTTTGTCTTCACTGGGTCCGACGTGTATACAGTCCTCATTCTGTGTATTCCTGTTGCGGGGCCGATGTTTGCGGCTCTGTGGTTGTGGTATCGCGATAGAAGACAGAAACGACGCAGTAAAAAAGTTGCGGAAAAGTTGGCACAAGCGGCGCGAGATGAATCACTGTTCGTGGATGTGGAGGATGGTGATGGATTCCGACTGATTGACCGATCGGTGAGCAACCGTTTATAGTGGGGTAATTTTATCCGTCTTTGGTTCAGCGCGATTATCCGCGACCACCGGGTAGATCTGGGAGTTCTGATTCTGATTGTAGCAGTGAAATACGTATGCGGGTAAGTAGGTGAGCCGATGCTTACTTCGAAAAATTTGTTTTAGGAGCTTTCGGATGATGATGATTTTGATGATGACAAGAAGGAACGATTCATGTCTGTGGACACGGGCTTTGAAGATCCTGATGATGGCTCTGAGGTGAGCGCCGAATTAACTATGAGGATTTTCCTGAGAATAGCAGTGGGAGATAATTACACTATCATGTGTGAATTTAATATTTCGCGACCGAGGTTAGTTGGGGCTTGTCGTAATCATAGATGGGCAGAATTACGTTACGAGCCGTTACTCACTTTTACGGTTAAGATTACCGTAAGTCCCGTACCGTACGGATATGCAGAGGCCGAAATGAGGATTGGTCATTCAAGTCGGCTGAATCTACCTCATGTGAATGCCCTGTGAATAAGGGGTTTTGAGTAGTACAGAACTATGGGTGTCGAGTTTAAATGGAAAAATACCAAAAAATGTAATTTATGAAATTTTCACCCCCGCTCTAGAATAGTATTATAATTATTGGATTGGTTCATAACAAGAAGAATAATTCACTCTTTGATTTTTTGCTGAATGTGGCGCTTGATAGTGATAATTTTACCTTGTGGAGTTTTCGACTTGCATAGTGTTGTGATCGCTTGGGTATACTCCGCTTCTGCTGAAGTGGATCTGTATGAGAGTGAGTTGATTCCAGGTAAGTGCATCGTCGTCCCCACGAAGTAAGCAGGTGCGGTTTGCGGGTCTGCCAGAGCTTAGCAGTAGTAGTGTCAATGTCGAGGAGGTTGGGGTAAGTTCATGTGGAGGGAGAATATATGTTAGCTTGTCACACCTGAGCTCGGGAGTTTTTCCCTCACTGATTAAACGCACGGAGGATTTGTCGAAGTTTTGGTCACCAACACGCGCAGCTGACCAATATGTGCACATTTTCCTAAACTGATTTAGTCCGCGCCGTTAGTCCAGGTTTTCGGTGTTGTTGTTTATCGAAATCTATCTTAGCACTGTTCCCAAGTCGTGAAATATATTTTGTGAATATGTAGATGATAACGATATGTTTATATTAGTAGTGTAAAAATCGGAAATATTGGAATTTTACCACCCTAGTGATATGAAAAACACTAGTGAAAAATATTTTTTACATAGCGCGAATATCGCGTTTCTCGTAGAGTGTTACGCCACTAAACGAAAAACAGGTAAAACTCCATTAAAGAGTTCGCATGTTTTGAATTTCTATTATCATGAGTTTCAAGTAGGAAGACGGTTGAAGTGTTTTATTGGTTTAGGGAGGCGAAACGAAGAAGTTGTGGGATGGTTATTATGTGAAGAGAAGACCGTGGGGAAACTACGCGAGCCAACGAGTTAATTTCACAGTACGTCTTGCAGTATGAGCGACCGCTTTTACCAGTTTGTTTGGGTGAAATCGCTGAGTTGCGACGGCGAGGAAGCTGTGCTTGTCAGTGTTGAGCTTGTATGATGTTATAATACGTATATTTCATTATTTTAATGCCGCTGTTGGTAGTAGGATCTACCTGTCATATTACACCTACGTCAATACGATGTTTCTGGAGAGGTTGTTCTGTGTAAGGAGAGTAGGCTGGGAGCATGGTCCTGGCGACTTCTACTATGTTTGCAGAATTTGAGATTGTTGAGGGGTTACTGTTGTTGTGATGAGTTCATCTTTTTTGTACTATGTGTAGTTTGTGTGTTATGGCAGTCTACACTCTGGGTCCTTTCGATGCAGCCGATGTTGCTCGGTCGCCGGCCCTCATCCTCACCATCGTATTTTTCATTCTCGCTTTTATGGGCTTTTCCCTGATGGCTTTGGTCGCCCCTGAGGGGAGTAGATGGCGTAGCACGATTTTCCCAAAGTTGGCGTCGGGCGTGCTCTATGTGCTAATGTGGTTCGTTTTCAACGGTTCCAACGTTTTTTCGATCCTGCTGCTGACTGTCCCGGCCTCGGGACCGGTAACAGCGGTGATCTATATCTCTGTATTGGAATATGTTCGAGCGAGGAAAAGGGCGAGGGTTCGGGCATTTACACCAGCACGGACGAGATCAGGAGGGGTGAGTTGGTGTGGTCAGTAAGGTTCATGTTTGCCTTGCGAGAGGTCCCCGGTTCTATTCTTGGGATTGACTTATTTAAGTGGACGAAGGCGAGACTATTCTTGACGCAGATGAAACTAGGCATAAGCCGCCCAAACTGCGGGTATGTTGGTGCTGATTAATGAATTCTCTCTTTTTCCCCTCCAGTGAACAGCATTTTCAGGTCAGATCAGTTCCCTTTGACAAATTCAACTTTAACGTTGAAGCATCTACAGTGTATTCGATTTTGATAGTCCCAACGGCGAAAAGTGCATATCTTTTAGAATACGCATAATTTCACAAACAAACTTCCACATATTACACTCCGAAGTCAACCCGAAAGCACCTCCGTTGTTGCTTGCAGTTTTGGAATATAGTTGGAATTTCCTCACTGATTGTAAAAGTTTACACATAAATTTCGGGGAGTAGAAGTGTACAGAAACCAATGCGAATTTTCCAAAATGTTCGTATATAGTCACCAACACATGCAGTTGATCCTACTTTCCAAAAATTGGTTCTTCTCAGCTGAGGTCGACGTCTGCTGTGAACGATTCCGGAGAGCTCTCAGTCGCTACGTGGAAGTTTCCGCAAGGAGCAACTCATCGGCTCTATTCGGTTTATGCCGACCCACTAGCCAGGGAAGTAGGGACTAAATGATCGACTCAAATATCGAGATGCTATCGTCAGGGTAACGGAGAAACTGTCTTCAGCATATGCCCAGTTCAAGAATGCTCTGTAACTGTGCTAGAAGCTGATGATGAATCCTCCTCCGAGGAAGAGGGCTCGAAGGCAGCCCGAGGGAAGGTGAGGCCAGGGAATTATCGAGGAACTCATTTTGAAATTTTCACCATGGCTAGGAACACATTATTTAAGCATACATTTTCCCCCTTGTTATCGAACCCTAGGGGATGTTATCTCTTGAAGATAGATGAATCGTGTGTCGGGTAAGGAATGGTAGAAAGTGAATGTTACACTTGTTAGAGTGTGGTGACGCCAATCGACGACACTCATCGTTTGAAGATTGGAGTGCACGAGACGATGGAAGGGTCGTTGATGTTTACGATACAGTTGCGGAAGAGGAAACCTCCGCACAAGATCGACTTTGTATAGATCACATGGTGTTGGTCCATAGTGGATTCTTTGATGGCAGTAAAGGAGTTTCACCTTAGTGATATGAGAGAGATATATTTCACGACTACTGCATATCACCGCGAACATTCACGCGTTTTTCACGGAGTATTACGCCACTTTACGTGAAACCGGTGAAATTCCAATGTATAGTCACTACCTTGTGCATGGCTGGTTGGTGAATTATTACTATTATCATGGTCGGTGAATAACAGTCCGATCCACTTGGTCGCGGCTGCCGCTGCCCTCCGTGGTGGCTTTGCACTGAGTTGAGGTTGGGTATGAACAAGTCTGCTGGTTCATTTTTCGTCGAACTCCTTGTGGTTTGTTGTCCGCTTTGGTGCACACGGAGGCTTTTCAGAATTTCTTTGTCGAGTTTGCAATGCCTAATGGTGATTTTCAATGCAGTAATATTTCCTATGCTGCCTGGTCCCTTTACGCCATCAGATATCGCTCATACGTGGTGGCTGATTGTGGTCATTATACTTCTCATCATCGCCTTTGGTGTTTGTTCATTCTTGGGCTTTCTGGCACCCCTTACGAGTAAATGGCGCCGAATTGTATTCCCACAAACGGCCAGCACTATTCTCAGTGTGTTAATTTGGGTGATTTTTGGTAAATCAGGAAGTGTATATTCTGTACTTATCTTAACGTTACCTGTTCTGGGCCCGGTCGTCGCCGCAATTGCTCTTTGGATTATCGATTGGCGTAGGGAACGGTTGAAAGACAAAATGGTGAAAAAGGGCAATTTTATGGTAGAAGTTGACGGCGTAGGAGACGATCGCCGAATGACTGTCAGAGTGAGTTGAAATTACCGAATTTTTGATCATATTTTGGTCCTCTTTTCAGTTTGGAGATGACATTGACAACAACGCTGGATTTCTCTCGCCGAATTCTAGCTATTCTGATGAAGTTCCTCGGGTGAGCGCCGAAGCTTTGTTATTTTTTTGGCGATTTTTTTCATGGTAGGGCCGAGCGGTATCGTCGTGGACTGTCGAAGGTCTGCCGGATAGTTTCCAAACTACATTGGATGCTATCAGGAACCCCCGATTCTACTCGATAGGCCGGGGCTATAGCCGTGTCGATGATCAAGATGTGAGCCATTTGGGATGATATTGTTTACTCGTTACTTTACCAGAGGCATCGTGTGAGGTCTGAGCTTTGAAGTTTATCATTGGATTTCTATCGTCACTGTATCAAACATGGTTTTGAGAGTCTGTCAGAGACTGTGCGTGCGCTCGTGTGATGCAAATTCTTGAAAGAAATATAATAATCTAGAATAATCCGGGCAAATAGTGGTATGGTTTTTCAGAACACGATGAATGTATCAGTATAATGGAGTTTCACCCTAGTGATGTGAAAAACACTAGTGAAAAACATATTTCACGACTACTGCAGGCCGCGAATATCACAAACTTCAATAAATTGAGTTTCACCCGTTTTACGTGAAGTGGCGAAATACTCTGTGAAAACCCCGATATTCGCGGTGATATGCAGTGGTCGTGGGATATGTTTTTCATATCACTAGGGTGAAACTCCAATGTACGCTGAGTTCTATTCTACCTATATGAAACTCCTTATCTATTGATCAAAGGGCAGGCCGGAATGATCATGTGCAGCCATGCAACTTCATTCACGAAACTGGTGTATTGTGAAACAAATAGTATTCAAGGGGGTTTTCGTATAAGAATTTTCGTATCATGAATTGCACGATCTACCCTGCAAGTCACAGACAGGATAGAAAAATAGGGTTTCTCATAATGAGGTATTATTATTATCTACTTTTTACAGGACCCCGAGAGTTGGGCTAACGAGAAGAGTAGCGCTCCTGTGAAGCCGTCTATTTCACGGTGTAGGAAAATTGCTAGGAAGAGTCGATCGCCATCCGTACTGGACACTATTGGTGAAGGCGAAGTGTATAAGGTGAGCTCCAGTGTGTGTGCATGCGTGCAGATTTCTTGTGTGCTATCAGAATGAGCATGTCCCCCTCGGTGATGGATACTGGTTGGGAGTTAATGTCGGATCAGCACCCGAGTATGAGATCAACTTCACTGTGCATCAGAAAGAGCTGTGACTCCTTATGGGACTTATGTTAGTCAGAAATAGGAAAATTATATTCTCTTGAAGATTTCAATCTTTGCCTTTCCGGCCCTTGTAATTATCGATTTACTATGTTGTTACCATTGATTGTTTGCCAAAGTGGGCGGCTCTTTGTAGTCTATTGTTTTCAGTATAGCTCGTGTATTATCGCGTTGAGATTAATTCATCAATGGAGTTCACTCGATTGATATGGGAAACACTTGTGAAAGATATATTTCACGACTACTACAGGCTGCGAATATCGCGTTTTCACCGAGTTTTACGCCACTTCGCGTAAAACTGGTGAAACTCCAATGCATTAGACCGCTCAGTCAGATGCGGGTGCGGCGTGGTACGAGGTTATTTGTCGCTGCTTCGCGCATCAGCGTGAATTAACTGTGGAGTGGTCATGCTAGAATTCGTAAGTGTTTTTATATTTAAAACATTATATTAATGATGAGGCATGGAGTAAGTCGAGTTGGCGATCTCAATACCATATCTTAATTTCAATCGGTTACACTTTGGCCAACATTGGAGTTTCACCCGTTTCACGTGAAGTGACGTAAAACTCTGTGAAAAAACGATATTCACACTATGCAGTGGTCGTGAAATATGTTTTCCATATCACAGGTAGAACTCCAACGATAACCACATGGGAGATCATTTTGATCTCGTTATGACAACAGCGAGAATAGTCTATATTGTGATTGTCGTCATTCACTTGTTAGTAATCTCGTTGTTCGGTCATGGCAGGAGTGTCCTCGCCTCGTGAATACTGCGCCTCCCCATCGGAACGTGTGAGAATGGAAGCACTCAGAATCATAGTTGTCTGTGATGATTCTCGTGCCACATTTAAAGCTGCGAAACTGAGGGCAATTCCGTGAGTGTATATAGTTAGATCTGAGGTGCTTCATCTCGTGTTTTTTCAGCGACAAGACTTGCCAGAAATTTCTGGCGCAGACATGTGAACATTTTGGTCTGTGGGAACCGCAACTGTGGCGCCTCGTGTGGAAGAAGGGCTCCAGAGAGGGCGAAG
>NW_003200768.1:392556-396124 GCF_000006405.1 Perkinsus marinus ATCC 50983
GGAAGCATCTACAGTAGAGTGTTTCTGAGTATATCATTTGGTTTTAGGAGGCCAACTGTATTCGAGGGGAACTGTTCTTGCTACAAGGCTTCACACAGGAAGCAGTGGAGCACTATAAGGAGGTGCTTACTCATTATGGCAGCACGACCACGTCGCCTCCAGAAGGGATAAGACTTGGTCTTATTATTGCACTGTGTGGCGGGCTACAACATGAATTCACTCTGGAAGTAAGTCGAATACGCTGTGAATAGATTTAAAAAAATTGGGGAAGACATTTTCAGAGTTTGGAGTGCGCGACTTGGCTTTTATCATGGTATGTTAGGTCAAAAAATTGATGTTTTTTTGAGGAAAAAATTTATGTGAGAAGAATTACGCGTTTCTCATGTCGCGTAGTGTATTCGTTGGTGAGGACATTTTGTTGGTGTCATCCGAATTACACTTAGTGATATCAGACGACCTTTATCGTTTGATAGTCGTTTGCTGGTGTGCAAACATCGTTGAGTTTGTAGACGTGTCCAGAGGCTAAGAGCCAAGCGGAAGCGTTGATGAGGGAGAGGCGTCATTTCTCGGACGTGATGGCATCCGCGAGGGCATCGGATGAGATCATGTTCAATTTGAATTTGGAGAAGTTCTTGGCGAACCAGGGCTTATCTAAGCCATTGGTGGAAGTACTGTATCTGGTCTTGGGAGGCCATCGAGAGAGTATTGAGGCTGTGAGGGAGGCGTGGAGAGGCGGAGCGATGGTGGGTTGGGATTTTATTACTGTTCTTGGTCATCATAGTGTTGTTGGTCATCATAGTGTTGTTGGTCATCATAGTGTTGTTGGTCATCATACTGTTGTTGGTCATCATACTGTTGTTGGTCATCATAGTGTTGTTTGTCATCATACTGTTGTTGGTCATCATAGTGTTGTTGGTCATCATAGTGTTGTTTGTCATCATACTGTTGTTGGTCATCATAGTGTTGTTGGTCATCATACTGTTGTTGGTCATCATACTGTTGTTGGTCATCATAGTGTTGTTGGTCATCATACTGTTGTTGGTCATCATACTGTTGTTGGTCATCATACTGTTGTTGGTCATCATACTGTTGTTGGTCATCATACTGTTGTTGGTCATCATACTGTTGTTGGTCATCATAGTGTTGTTGGTCATCATAGTGTTGTTGGTCATCATACTGTTGTTGGTCATCATAGTGTTGTTGGTCATCATAGTGTTGTTGGTCATCATAGTGTTGTTGGTCATCATAGTGTTGTTGGTCATCATAGTGTTGTTGGTCATCATACTGTTGTTGGTCATCATAATGTTGTTGGTCATCATAGTGTTGTTGGTCATCATACTGTTGTTGGTCATCATAGTGTTGTTGGTCATCATAGTGTTGTTTGTCATCATAGTGTTGTTTGTCATCATAGTGTTGTTGGTCATCATACTGTTGTTGGTCATCATACTGTTGTTGGTCATCATAGTGTTGTTGGTCATCATACTGTTGTTGGTCATCATAGTGTTGTTTGTCATCATACTGTTGTTGGTCATCATACTGTTGTTGGTCATCATAGTGTTGTTTGTCATCATACTGTTGTTGGTCATCATACTGTTGTTGGTCATCATAGTGTTGTTGGTCATCATAGTGTTGTTTGTCATCATACTGTTGTTGGTCATCATACTGTTGTTGGTCATCATAGTGTTGTTGGTCATCATACTGTTGTTGGTCATCATAGTGTTGTTGGTCATCATAGTGTTGTTGGTCATCATACTGTTGTTGGTCATCATAGTGTTGTTGGTCATCATAGTGTTGTTTGTCATCATAGTGTTGTTTGTCATCATAGTGTTGTTGGTCATCATAGTGTTGTTGGCCATACTGTTCTTGGTTATCATAGTGGCATAATACTCCATGTAAATTATAGGGCTCATATGTTTCCGCGATGGAAAACACAACTATCGCGGAGGGAGCTGTGAACTATGTTTTTCACTAGGGTTTTCATATCACGGGTGGAACTCCATCAATAATCTGTAATTCATCTCCTCGACCCGTCCTAGCGTTGACGAATTTGATCGATCAGTGTTGGAATATACGTTCGCTCTCCTCAGCTGAGTTCGGGAGTCTCCTCGCCAATTATAGGAGTTCATATACAAATTTGGGTAGAAATGTACATAAACCAATAAAAAGCTCCTCAGAGTTTCAATATTGTCACCAACATACGTAGTTGACCATGTGCATATTTCTCCACACTGTCACCGATACTTTGTATACTTTGATGTAGGGAGCGAATTTTCTCCTTAGCCAAGTTTGGAAAGTCCGCGTTTCTCGTTGACGAAGTTGAGAGTTTTAACTGAATCTTGAACAACGCATATATATAATGACTTGATAATGTACATTGAAAAGAAAGTGTCATGTTCAAAACCGTTACTGGTATTTGAGGCCGAGCGGGGAAATCACTACTCAGTAGAGTAATCTTGCAGGTGATCTGCAAGAAGCTGTCGTCGTTCGCCGGTCCATTTCGAAGTGAAATTGTAAGGCTCACAGAGCAACTAAGCCATCATGAAATAGAGACCCTTGCTGAGTTCAAGTCATCTCTGATGGTAAGAAATCATAGAGTGAGAAAAAGCAGTGTTTTTTCTTGTAGGATATTCTGGCGACTAAACAGAACGATGCGAATGTGGTAAAGTACCGGGCCGTGTGTATCGCGCGTTTCCATGACCTTTTGGAAGTTCTCGAGGCCTGTGCATTCAACTAATATTTTGCATGCAGATAATTCGATGAAACTTTTCCTGGGCTTTTATGCTTTTTGTTCACGGAGTTATCAATGATGTGAAAATTAAATTTTCACAGTGAAACACTGTTGAACGGCGTTATGTAACATACCATGGTGAAGATATATAACACGTGTTTTACCATTGAACACGGTATACAACATATCTAACAACACATCTAACAACGGTTTCTTTTAACACGGTATACCAAGGCGAGATACGGGGCCTATTTCACACGCATCCTAATGTT
Organism: Perkinsus marinus ATCC 50983; assembly: GCF_000006405.1. NCBI lineage: Eukaryota > Perkinsozoa > Perkinsida > Perkinsidae > Perkinsus > Perkinsus marinus. The sequence goes on from NW_003200768.1 coordinate 395,557, forward strand.
AGGATTTTAACCCATTAGGATGCAATTTAAGGATAAATGGCGTTCACAAGGGCCCTTTCCTTAGGTTGGGTTAGGACTTTAGGACATTAGGATCCTTACCGTTAGGATTTAGGGTATTAGGATGCCTTTATCCTCAAAAACAGGCTGTTAGGACGCTCGGCTTTCACAAGCTATATTTTTAAGGAAATTTTCATCCTAATGGTAAAGTACCTCGGGGGGTACTTTACCGACCATCCTAACGTTAAAGGTGTACAAGACGACTCGCTACGTTCCGCCAAACAGCCGTTGGTTCGAAACTCTGCGAGTACATTTTTAAATTAATTTGTAACTTGCACGAAATCTTACAACTATTAACAAAACTCTTTACCAAGTTCGATACTTATCTGAAGCTTATAAGCTTCGTATGAAACTCCTTACAAATGCTACTCTTCGGTAGAGTCAAGCCTTTTTTTACTGCAAGACCCCTCCATATCAGAAGACGTTAAGATCCATAATGGTCCATTACTGGATCATTCATTACGCGTATCAGTTGATAATAAAGAGTTTTATCTGTTAAATCTGCTGAATG
>NW_003200768.1:396224-406704 GCF_000006405.1 Perkinsus marinus ATCC 50983
AAGCCCGGCCCAGTTGGTTGTACTTGTCATCGTTACTAAGCACTATGGCGCTGCTGTGAAGAGAATTGTGAAGAAGAAGACGAATAAGTTCAGACGTCATCAGTCTGATAACTTCATGCGTGTGCCGGTAACTCGGGGGGACGGTTTCATTCGATGAAGTGACTTTATATATCTTCTCTTTGTAGGAGTCCTGGAGGAAGCCTAAGGGTATCGACTCCCGTATCCGTCGTCGTTTCCGTGGCACCACATTGATGCCTAACATCGGTTACGGCTCGGACAAGCGCACCAAGTATCAGCTCTCCAACGGCAAGTACGCCTTCCAGATTAGGGTAGTGTGAGTGGTGGTGTTGAGTGTATTATGAGGTTGTTGTTTTCAGTCTCCTGCTGATATCGAGCTCTTGATGATGCACAACGAGAAGTATGCCGCTGTTCTTGCTAGCAACCTCTCTGGCCGCACTCGCAAGGCTATTATCGAGCGCGCCGATCAGATCGGTGTCCAGGTCCTCAACAGGAGCGCTAGGATGGCCACTGAGGAGACGAACTAAATCACTTTGCGAAGTGATTGTTGTTTCTGGCAAGGAAATGGTGCTGGTCAACCAACGAGTTACCCTGAGTTGAATAAGCTTTGTGTTTTGTGAGACTACAATTACGGTTGAGGGTTGTTTCGGGTGGCTATAGTTATGTGATCGTAGGGGTCGAGATCAGCAGTAGTACGGTTTATCGGTGCTGATGTCGTCTTTCTCACGATCAGGGGAGTTGGAGAACTCTGTGGAGAGGGTTGTTGAAGTACCTCAGAAAGCAGTGGGCAAAGCGATTGGAAAGGGAGGCGATAATATAAAGAGAATAAGACATGAGACAGGAGTTCGAATTGAGGTGATTCTTGGCATACTCTCGATTTTAGACTATCCTTGTTTCCATGCTCCCACGGGGGGAGGGGAAATGTAGGTCTTAACTTCTAGTAGTAGTAGTAGTAGTAGTAGTAGTAGTAGTAGTAGTAGTAGTAGTAGTAGTAGCAGCTAATGAGTGCCTCTTACGATTTGATGATAGCTATATGTGGTTGATGATGTATGAGTGAGGTTATGTTTCAATGGCGTTTACTCGGACTTGTTAGTATCAGTGTGGTCTTGCATTTTAGGTAGATCAGAGCACGAAGGAGCAAGGATTCAGTCGTTTTGTTGTTACGGCAGCTCATGGGGATCAAATTGAGGTGGGATAATCGATAAGCGCTTCGCTCACGATGTTAATATCTACAGAGAGCCGTTGAGCAGTTGAATGAGATCATACAGTCTTGCGAGTCCTGCGATTTCTTCCGCCCTGGTGACACGGAAAAACGTGTGCCACTGCCTGAAGATAGAGTCGGTGATGTTATTGGTCCTCGGGCGTAGGTTGCATATATGCGAGTTGAGGAGTGGTGTATTGGAGTTTCCAGGTGCGTGCTCGATGAGCTGAAGCGGAGAAGTGGATGTCGTATGGATGTGGTTGTGAAGGTGCCTAGCGGCGAGATGAAGTATGCGCGAATTGTGGGGCCTCCTGAAGCGGTAGGTTTTTATATTGTCACGCCCTTTGAGGTGATAGTTGAGATTTCATGGAGGACTCCGTGGTCGTTAGTGAGATTAGGAATAAAGGCTTTTTATGGTGTTTTATTCGTGTGCGAAAATTTGATATATAATCGAATTTCTTGTTTGTTGGGAATTTCGTGTGTTTCATTTTCAGTGCGCAATTGGCGCATTTTTGGTGAACGAAGTTATTAATGGAAATTTCGATGTGGGTGGAGTTATCCGAAAATATTCGGAAAGAACTGGACAACGACTTTTTGACCCAACTCACGAAATGCGAAGAAAAGGCGGTGGAGCCGCAATTTTCCCGGCGGGTAAAGGCAATTTTGGAACTCCCGAAAGATATTCTCAATTTTATGATATGAACGGAGGGAAGGGCTCGGGGGGTCGCTTTGACGGCCCGATGAACCCTCAAGGGCAGTGGAATTCGCCCTATGAAAATCCCGGCAGAAATTGGAAAAGTCCGCTTCCCGCGCCCCCGGGGTACGGCTCCTATGGGGGTGATAGGACAGTTGCTGGAATGATGAATTCAAAGTACGAAAATCGGGGTGATCAAAATCGAATTTTAGTTTTAATTTGTGTTGGAGTTGCAGCTGTAGAAAGCAACGCCCAGTTGATCGATTTGGGATGGTCATTTTCAGTGCTATGGTGAAGTTTGAAATCCCGAGTTTTGCTTACGAAAAGGTCATGGGCGTGGACAACGATGTGCTCCGCAGAATCAGCCGGGAGACTTCAACACAAATTGTGAGACGAGTGGTATAGGAGTTCGACTATGTATATATATTTTTTAACATTTTCAGAGCGAGCTGGCGGGTCGAGGTGAGATTGGCCAAGCTACGTTGCTATTGGAAAGTGCCTCTCAAACGGCAGTAGACGTACGATTGCTTATGCGATGGAGATATAGGGTCTATGCTTTGGTGTGTAGGCCGCGATAAGGGAGCTGGAGGAGGTTATATTCACCTGTGAAAAGCCGATACCGGGTCCTGAGGAGTCTCAGGAGTTCTTACCGATGAATGCAACTAATGCGAGGAAGGTGAGAAAGTGTCGTGGTGTTTTGGTGAAGCGACTATGTGGAGAAAAGGTTTGGATTCTTGAGCTTATGAGAGATAGTGAGGAAATGTATTATAAGAATCAACGCGAATAGAAGGGTAGAAAGGCTGAAAGAATTTTGTAGATTTTCCTCATAGTCTTTTCTTGAAAACGTGTATGTTTTTATGTGTAGATGGGAGGCTATCGTAGTTGTGTGATCGATGATTTAAAGAAAAGGAGTGGCTGCCGTATGGAGATCACCTTGGCTCGGCCCGATGCTGACGCTGATGACAACATGCTCACAATTGTTGGCAACGCTGAACAGGTGGGGAGAGTCTGTTGGTCGACCTTTCCTATTGCATGATCGGGTTGGTCGGTGAGGCTACTGAGAATAATACATTTTTCGATCTGTTGTGGAAATTTTCCGGGTTTTGCAGAGAGGCTTATACAGCGTTGGAGAGAGCTCGATGAGGGCTTTTAAATGGTACCTGTGTTGTCACTCGCCGCGAAATTACGAGGGGTGGGGCTCTTTTCTCGCGCCACTGTGGTTGAGAATTCTCAACATAGGCCTTGTGGTGGTAGGGAATTCATCATGCAGTATTTGTTAATACTCGATGGATGTGAGAGTTTGTGAGTAGAGTGTTTCCCCTCAGGTGAAAGTAGGAATGATGTTAGCCTCGCAAGTGCTGTCGGGCCAGATGGACTATAATGCGATTGAGTCGAAGTTTAAAGAGGCACATGCTTGCGGTAAAGCTGAGGGGATACCGATGGGACCACCGATACAGGATGGTGTAAGTTCATCGAAGAGCGGTAGTTGTAAGGTAGCCATCGTTCATTCAGGTTCGTCGATCGGTGTCTCGTAGAGCTTCTCCTTACTGAGTTGTTGAATATTTCCGATCTCCTGTTGTACGTTTTCTAGTAAACCCGTCCGCGGTGTTCAGTTGACTTAAGCCGCGTTTGGAGGCATATCTTTCAGAGTTGATTTTTAAACTATCGTATGTTGTCTCTTATTAAGGGAAGAACGTGGCTCTCAATTGACGCCTACAACTGCGTTCGTTGTAGGAGTCGATGATGAGGGCTCCTGATTTTCGCTACCTTTCTATTCGTAGATGAGCAGTTGTGCGCCACGCTTTGTGCGGAAACTTGTTCCAGCTAGGAACGTGAGCATGCGTGCAAGGCGTTCATTGGAGTTAAGTGAACTAGACTAGTGGTCTTATCATTTCGTTTCTCTAGTCTAGACTTATTGATATTCAAGATAGTTCGAGTTTGATCCATCGGCTACCCTTACGTTACCTATATGGTCGGCAACGGATCCGATTCCTCCAATAGTTAACGAGACCCGAAGCCTCTCCCTCCCTATGCACCGCAGTTCGCATTCCTGGTCATAGTGTGAAAATTAGGGGATGAACACTGACGGGTAAGAATGGAGTGTTTCTAGGGCGTGGTGTCTGTCGCCTTGACATGATGTGAAGAATATGCACGCATGCACAAGTTGTGCATGCGTGCACGTGAGAGTGTTAGACGAGGATCAAACAGAATTGTATTGCAGATATAGTTTTTAGGAGAGGAAAGAGGAAGCCTGTAAGAATGAGAAAAGTGGAGGGAATCTGGGGTTCTAGAAAAAGGGGCCTTGCTTTGACCATAGCACATTACTGCTGGTGAGGGAGTCTTGTAGGAGTAACGTTTTCAATTAAAGTCGTTTGTAATCGCCTCGCTACTGAACTGAATATTATTGAGAATCATTCGTTATGATTGTCTACTTATTGAATATAGTTTGATCTGTGGCGATAGTATTGAATTAATCTATCATCTCGGGGGAGTTGTAGGAGCATTTATGCTGTTTTCATACGCTTATGCTTTGACGTAGTAATGGGGGGATGTTAACATGAGGATGTCTCTCGTCACGTCTGAGAGGGTCTTTCTGTTCTTATCGAGAGCAATGAAATGTACGGTATGAAAGTATTTTTGTCGGAGCATAGTTGTAGTAACTGATGCTGTACTTTGAATGCTACTAGCCATGGACGAAAACGAAATCGGTTATGTCGGTTGCTCCTTAGCGTTTGAGAACGGCCTGTTACGGATCTCGTGATTGATAATTGGGGTACTCAGTTATGCATCAGTTGCTATGTTATCGTCAGAATTAGTGAAAACACCTTGGGAGGAATGCATGGACGTATATAGTGGGCAGTTTCCTGTGAATTGACGTTTCTGTGTTTTTATTACACGATTGATCGGTGTTGGTCGATTTTCTCAAGACAATTTCTACACAATTGAGGGTAGTGGTAAAATATTCCCCCAAGGATTCCTCGGAATTTTCTCATCGTCACCAACACGTGCGCATATTTCCCAATACCGCTTTTGGTTTCTGGAGTCTGCCCCTTAGAGACATCCCTCATGGTTTCTTCGAGATTTTCACGTTTTTTCGAAGTCCGGGTTTCAGATTATCCACTCCATTATTTGAAAAATATGGATTCCACCAAACCGTTGCCACCGTCACTCTCAGTTCTCTCAAGAAGACGCACTGACATGACAAGCGCCACCTTCACTCCATCATCTGTGAGCTCTGTGCCCTCCGACACGGCATCTCATAGTGCTGTGATCGGTCCTAAGCTACCCCCAGTTACCCCTGAGGTTCAAGTCCTACAACAGTCCTCCCGTGAGCTGGTGCCTGAGGTCGCCTTCTGCAGTGACCGCACTGAGCTGGATAGGAGCGCGGAGATTCTATACGTGTCCGGTTTGGGACCGCTGATCGAGATCGTTCCAAACCATGGCTCGCTCGATTTGGGTTATATTATGACGCGTTTGGGTGGCGCACTGCGAAGGATTCTTGTCCTATCGGGAAGCTTGACACTGGGCTCTATAGGGGTTGAGAGAGCTGTCGCATTACTCCACTTTGACGTGGATCTTACGAGCTCCCTTGCCGTGGAGGGTTTGGCAACAGTAGAGGTTTATCACCCCGATGTTCTTAAGGAAGAGCATAGTATTGAAATATACAAGTCCTTTGAAGCCAAGGATGGATCTTCGGGTTGTTGTGCATTGATTGCTTATCGAGACGCTGTGCGGGTCCTACGTTATGAGAAGAAGAGCCGTGTACTCATGGTTAAGCGAGCAGGCCGGCTTGGCGTTGAGAATTCTGTTACAATCAAGTGTTTTATTGAAGCTCTTCTTGGTGATGTTGGCTGTGTTAAACATGTATTAATGCTCCCTTCAAGGGTCTCCTCCTCCTACAATTCTGACCCTTCTTCAACCCGTGCATTGAGCTATAACATGGCTGCTCCAGAGACTGGGTTCTTGGTCTTTACTGACGACTTGTCGCCTTTAAGAGCCTTGTCGCTAACCCGTAATGGCGACCTCATTGTCAGACCGGGAGTCTCTCTTCGTTTTGAATTATACGACGGCTGTGATTTTGCCCAGCGAGACACTTTGTGTTGAGGCAAATTCATTTGAATTAGACCTCAAAATGGTGCATGTTATAGGATTATGATGAACTGATCATCTCTCCCATTTTGTAGTCTATGTGATTCTGTCTTCAATACTACGTAGTTATCATGGTCGTGCGTCACGTATTATTACACATAATTTTTGGATGCTTTGAGGAATAATATAAGTGAATGAATAATGATTAGGAATAGCACTAGCCGAAGAGTCAGCCCTGCATTTAGTGGTGGGTTGAAGCAGTTGTCATGTTGGCTGCTAGTTTCGCTCGTAATCGCTTAATAGCTTCCACTCTTCGTTATCGAGCGCAGCGGCTTATGCACGACTTTGATTTTCGGCATTAGTCTACTTGGTGTTGCGTTGATGGGAGTAGCCTGATCTCACATAACAATGAATGAAGATTTTCTACACCTTTTCACCAGAAGTTTGACAAGTGAACACACAAGAAGGACGAGGTTCGACTTGAGATTGACAAGGAGCATTCTAGTTTGACACATCCTCAGGATGAACAGTACGAACTTTAAGTTCGACACGTTGTGAGAACATTACATCCAAGAGTGACACTATCAAAAGTAAGATTGACACGGCCATTCGTATCATGAACGGGTTTGACAATATACGTCCAAGTCTGACAAGTGTTTCGAACTCCATACGAGTACAGCTACGACGAGCTCTTACGGATGAGTGACATTGCGAATGCTCCACCTTCTAGTTCAATACTCTCGTTGATTCCCCCGAACAATCAATCAGCGATATGGATATTTCCTCCCGGTGTTCTGTTGGCAACACTTGGCGTTGTTCGCAACGGTAGACGTGGCAAACACTGTGGCTTCCAGCTCCCACTATCAGGCGGTCTTGTTGTGCAGCTTTCGCGGTATCTGGGGTGATGTTGGCAACACTAGCGGCATGATTGACTGCGGATGTGCATCCTCATATCAACAAGAGAATACATGAGATCGTCGAACTAGCCGACTTAGCCGCCCAAAAGTTTCAAGAAGACATGGTGCTCGAAGGGCACTGTTCTTCGCAGTATTTCCCGGTAAGGGTAATGATCTTCAGTTGGCTCTGCCAGGTATGGATAATTCCACCCGATGGTCTTGCTATGTCACTATATACCCCACCACATTTCTTAGCATATCCGGTTTTTCGACTAGTCCACAGTCGCCTCAACGACCCCTTGACGAGTACCATCTTGCGGCTCAGGGAGGTGCTTCGCATGATATAACCTCCAAGGTTCAGAGCCTAACTCTTCGTAGTTATTGAGAAGTCGAAAAGTGGGGGAATATTTTCTCCACATATTCTCAGCATACACATATCAAAATCGCGCCTCGAAATACTAACTTGACTGGGAAGTATATCTATAACATCTCGCCAAATCTAGTGCTATACATCAACACAAAAAGGCTCTCTCACAATGGTATCCCTCCATGTTCAAATAGGGGTTGCACTCCGTTGACACCATTACAGTGAGCTTCGATGGGAGACCAAAGTCCTGAGTGCCGCAAGCATCAACGGACGTCACGACCACCAGATGAGTTTGGCCAACTGGAGGTACATAGCTTAACTATACGCCAACAACGCGATGTCTCTGCGTGTCAACAGTGTATTGCTTTTCACTAAGCAGCCGGGTTCGATCCCAAGAGTAGCGACTTCTTTACTTTATCATGTGAATCACATGGTGACATGTATAACACCCTGTGCCCACTGTCGGACCATTAATATCTGCCATGCTATATAGGCATTATACCCCCCATCCATTGATGGAACGGACGACAAGGTAAAATAGGCGCCGTCGTTGAGTGATATGTGGTGCGTAAATTTACTTCAAAATTGCCTGACTTGATTTTGAATCTCTTACGAGGGGTTGAGCACGACTACAGACTGTCATCGTGTTGAACCCGTCCTGAACTTTGGTGACTGTAATTTACAGTCACCAAAGTCCATATCCCCAGTTCCCATCACTATACTAGATACCATTAACGCAAGTCCTGAATCACACTGCCAGAAGGGGTGTAGTTTTACAAGATGACAAAAGCTTAATAATATTTGCAACACTGATTGTTCTTCTTAGCAGTACGGTAGAACTGGTATCTACATGTGAAGATCTTTCACTGCGCCACAAAATTCCTGCGATATTACGAAGTGTTGCTGAGGTCATTAGACTTCTGCATCAAACTGTCAAGAGTCTCCCCCCTTCGCAAAATGTCGTCCATGCCTGCAAAAAGAAACGTATAAAAACACTCGTACACTAACGTGAGTGCCAAGTCTAACGCCGTATGGATGCACATTGGCTCACGAGAGAAGGGTCGTAGTACTCTTTATGACGACGCCCTTCACATCATCCAGCTCCTTCTGAATCTGGGCGATCTTATCAGCCTGGCTTGGATCCTGGAACTTCTCCATCAACTCGTCACCCTCAGGATAATCAATGCTGAAGTCATCACAGCATCACACATGCAGTCTCACTGGCTCAAGAGAATCTACTAAGTATCCTTTTTAACATTCGTCCACTCAACTACAGGGTGTTTGCTCTCGAACCCCCGCATCAACTGAGGAAGAAACTCCTTGCACCACCAACTATGCCAAAGCCACAGTGAAATAAAAAAATAAAAAACCACGAGAAAAAATTTTTATGTAGTACCTCACTGATGAACGCGAAGGCAACGCGCATAGGATACTCCCCATCTGTGAGGCACGCAGCTCCCAAGCCGTCCGGAGCGACATAACTGAGCAAATTGAATACACAAACGGGCGCTTCTTCGACAACCTACACATGACATTTACCGATGTTCTGTTCGAACTGAACGCTCTGCCTCTGGCCTTTGGTAGTTCGAGAGACGATTGCTCGAGCGTGAAACTTAATGAACTCCTTCACAGTCTTCCGCTGGAAGTATCTATGAGCCGTCCATGTCACTATTGGGATCCATTACTATACAAGAGATTGATATCACAGTGAGCAGGGCTGATGTAAGTACTCAACGTCGAAGTGGACAGGAAAATCATTTGCGTGTGAAAGCAACACGAGCCGCCAGTGAGCTCATCCAGTTCGGACCTAGACCCGTATTACGATATTTTGTGTAGGTCGTAGAATGTCGCTATCTCAGTAGCCTTATCCGGTTCATATTTGTACAGAATGCAGGCTAGAATTTGCATCGTAACGGTAGACAACTATAGTAGTGGAGAATAAAAACACCACTGAGAAATACATCATTCATCATCACCCCGAAGAGCACAGCGGCAAAGGAATCGTGAAGCCCTGGTTATCAAACGCTGTTTTATCAGGAGGACGAACCCCTTCGAATAGATTCCAATAGATTCATGAACTACCGTTCGTTAAAGCTGTCGAGACAGCACATATCATGCGATTCGCATTCAACTGAATTCTGCAAGATTCTCACAATATATCGCGCACGCCTAAAATATGATTATCGTTGCGGTAGCAGGTAGCGATGACATCAATAGGATCGCAAACGATACTGTCAGGAGCCGCAGCCGTCGATGAAGCGTAAGTGAACTCTCTCTTCCTTGAGTAACTCAGTCGTTACCAACGATTCATCAGAACTGCGCGAGAAAATCCGATATTGGTATTTCTTACCCCATACATCTGCAGATTGACTCGATGAAAAACGAATCGGTTGTCCCCTCAGGTTCAGAACGGCCAAGACTGAATCTATCGAGTGTCAAACCATGCCTGACGAACATGAGCCGGTCGTTGGCCTATACCGTACACCATTCGTTCCTTTTGGAAGCCTCGGCCGGACTGGAATCAATAAACGACTCAAAAGCATCAACTCGATAGATCGACGCCTGAGTCTTGAGAAGCAATCAAGAGTGCTTGATAGTGGACTGCCGCCTCTGGGGGCTTACGAGAATTCGGAAGATGATGACGACAATGAGTCAAATGAAACACCGATTGAACCTACTAGCGACGAGCACAACGCTGCTGCTGCAAAGTGGATAGCTCATGTTAGGGAAGTACAGCAACAGGAAAGCGCGAGTATGAATTCACGAGGGAGTTCGCGAAATAACTTTGGGAGTTCACCGAATCTCATACAAGAGGGGCCACTGGAAAGTGTTGAAGCCGATGATTTGAGCGGTCCGAACTTGTTAGTGGATAAACGCGACGACGAGGTTGAGAAAACGCAGGTTGTCGCGTCAGAGGACCACGATGTGTTCACGAAGATTGTCGACTTCTTTCGGCGAGATAGCAGTAACCCAGATGAACGAGAGAAGCCTTCGGCATCTTCCGAGCTACCTCCTAGTAGTAGTGACAAGCATGAAAACTCTTTTGCTGTGGTGGATAGTGATACGAACGTCAATTCACAAGACGACGACGGCGACGCTGAATCTAGTGAGAGCGGACACACGAGGTCAATTCGTGATGAGACGTTGTGGAGCATCTCCGAGAGTTCTGAGAGTTTTGTCAGTGTATCGAGAGGCGAGCTGCAGTCAATGCAAGT
>NW_003200768.1:406804-408827 GCF_000006405.1 Perkinsus marinus ATCC 50983
AGGGTCGACTCCAGAGGCCGATCCTCGCACGGTAGCCGTGGGGGCTCGTCTGGGGCTGCTATCTGGGCGAGACTCAGAGATATGCTCGATACGATTAGGAAGGACGGTGGTTCCGATGCTTCCTCGGACGACGAATTGCCCCCTAGATGAACGGAAGGCTGACCTTGGTTCATGGGGAATGAATTCCGTGTCACTCGCTAACCTCGGGATATGCAATAACGATCCACCTGAAGTACTCTGGGAAAAGGACAATGAGGATAATATGAAGATCACTGAGAGCCGAACGACGTAGTCTAACAATGTACCTCATTTGTTGTTGACGGGATTGTCTTGTGCATTGTTGCGTGGAGTGCTCTTGTGTGTTGATGTTTTCGCCCTAACTTCGGATCATAGACCGAGGTTTGGGTACTGTACAACTCGACAAAACAGTTAGAAGGAAGACTCCCAGTTTGAACATACGAAGCATGGTCATTCAACTTCCTTTGTCTTTCAAACCAGGCACTCTAACGGGACTGAGCTGCCTAGATCTAGCTCACCCGGTCGTGGAGTGCAGCAAACGTGACTTCGCGCCGTCGAGATGCTGAACATCCATTCCGTTTGCTGGATTTTTGACAAGTGAATGGGTTGAGACATCACGAGAAAAATAGGCTTCATTAACATGAACATATTCTCAACTAGATCATGAATTCGTCAAATGAACTCTTGCAATATGGCACATTAACAGTGACCCTTAATCCATCCAACTAACAAACTCGACAAGACAAGTGTGAGAGTTGGTTGATTGTTGAACACACCTCCTTGGTGTGTGTCTTCACTACTACAGAGTTAAGTTAAGACGAATGAAATGAAAATGAAATACCGTGAAGTCCAACTAATTTAGTTGGATATAAAGTGCAACTAACCAGCATTCATATTGCTGGCAGTAGATCAGATACATTCACATGGAATACTCTCCCAAAGCTGACGCGCTTCAGAGCCCTCGCTCAAACGCCTATCACTTTGACAGACACTAGGAGTACTCCAGTACTTACAATACGATCCGGGCATGATAGAATCACAGTAAGCATCACCGACAGGACACTCCGAAACGCTGGAAGCAGTTGTAGATGGTGGAGCTGTAGTCGTAGTAGTCGGAGGAGTTGTGGTAGTAGTCGGAGGAGTTGTGGTAGTAGTCGGAGGAGTTGTGGTAGTAGTCGGAGGAGTTGTGGTAGTAGTCGGAGGAGTTGTGGTAGTAGTCGGAGGAGTTGTGGTAGTAGTCGGAGGAGTTGTGGTAGTAGTCGGAGGAGTTGTGGTAGCAGTCGGAGGAGTTGTGGTAGTAGTCGGAGGAGTTGTGGTAGTAGTCGGAGGAGTTGTGGTAGTAGTCGGAGGAGTTGTAGTCGTAGTCGGAGGAGTTGTGGTAGTAGTCGGAGGAGTTGTGGTAGTAGTCGGAGGAGTCGAAGTGCAATCACATGGGATACTCTCCCAGAGCTGACGCGTCTCAGAGTCCTCTGTCAAACGTCGATCGCTCTGGCAGTAACTAGGAGTACTCCAGTACTTGCAATAGGATCCAGGCATAATAAAATCACAGTAAGCATCACCGACAGGACAACCCGAAATTTCAGAAGCCAGAACAACCTGTTCTGCCGTAGACAAGGACACGCTGAAGTATGAGACAAGCGCAATAGCAAGTGTTGGCGTCACCGACATGTTAAGCACGTAATAACAAAAAATAACTGAAGACAATAAACGTACACCATAGAACGCTTCCCTCCAAGATGAGAGGAACAAGAACCATCAGCTTGTAAAGCTTACACACCTATCAGGTTACTGATGCTATACAGAAACCCCCTCAAATTCCACTTACCAACTGAGTACATTATGACAATAGAGTGATCACTTTAGACAGTGAATCACAATAGCTATTAGCTGATGGCTAGAGCCGAGTGGATTACTTCATAACACATATTAGCGAGCCTGATTGGAGCACCCTTCTGTAAGAAGTGACTAGTGGAGCTAAGGGTATGAGTGTAGACCCTTAGAGTTG
>NW_003200768.1:408927-410370 GCF_000006405.1 Perkinsus marinus ATCC 50983
ATTTCCTATTGTATGATCGGGTTGGTCGGTGAGACTACTGAGAATAGTACATTTTTTCGCACTGTTGTGGAATATGAACGGGACGGTGCAGAAGGGCTCATACAGCGTTGGAAAGAGCTCGATGAGGGCTTTTAAATGGTACCTTTGTTGTCACTCGCCGCGAAATTACGAGAGGTGGGCTCTTTTCTCGCGCCACTCTGCGGTTGAAAGTTGTCTAGATAGGCCTTGCGGTGGTAGGGAATTCATCTTGCAGTATTTGTTAGTACTCGATGGATCTGAGAGTTTGTGAGTAGAGTATTTTCCCTCAGGTGAAAGTAGGAATGATGTTAGCCTCGCAAGTGCTGTCGGGCCAGATGGACTGTAATGCGATCGAGTCGAAGTTTAAAGAGGCACATGCTTGCGGCAAGGCTGAGGGAATATCGACTGGACCACCGACACAGGATGGTGTAAGTTCATCGTGGAGCGGTAGTTGTGAGGTAGCCATCGTTCATTCAGGTTCGTCGATCGGTGTCTCGTAGAGCTTCTCCTTACTGAGTTGTTGAATATTTCCGATCTCCTGTTGTACGTTTTCTAGTAAACCCGTCCGCGGTGTTCAGTTGACTTAAGCCGCGTTTGGAGGCATATCTTTCAGAGTTGATTTTTAAACTATCGTATGTTGTCTCTTATTAAGGGAAGAACGTGGCTCTCAATTGACCTCTACAACTGCGTTTGTTGTAAGAGTCGATGATGAGGGCTCCTGATTTTCGCTGGCTGTCGTCTATTCGTAGATAAGCAGTTGTGCGCCACGCTTTGTGCGGCAACTTGTTCCAGCTAGGAACGTGAGCATCCGTGCAAGGCGTTCATTGGAGTTAAGTGAACTAGACAAGTGGTCTTATCATTTCATTTCTCTAGTCTAGACTTATTGATATTCAAGATAGTTCGAGTTTGATCCATCGGCTACCCTTACGTTACCTATATGGTCGGCAACGGATCCGATTCCTCCAATAGTTAACGAGACCCGAAGTCCCTCCCTCCCTATGCACCGCAGTTCGCATTCCTGGTCATAGTGTGAAAATTAGGGGATAAACACTGACGGGTAAGAATGGAGTGTTTCTAGGGCGTGGTGTCTGTCGCCTTGACATGATGTGAAGAATATGCACGCATGCACAAGTTGTGCATGCGTGCACGTGAGGGTGTTAGACGAGGATCAAACAGAATTGTATTGCAGATATAGTTTTTAGGAGAGGAAAGAGGAAGCCTGTAAGAATGAGAAAAGTGGAGGCAATCTGGGGTTCTAGAACAAGGGGGCTTGCTTTGACCATAGCACATTACTGCTGGTGAGGGAGTCTTGTAGGAGTAACGTTTTCAATTAGAGTTGTTTGTAATCGCCTCGCTACTGAACTGAATATTATTGATAATCATTCGTTATGATTGTCTACTTATTGAATATAGTTTGATCTGTGG
>NW_003200768.1:410470-416477 GCF_000006405.1 Perkinsus marinus ATCC 50983
TGAAGGGACCACCAGCAACGACATGATCAGTGAGGTCATACGCAGTTCCCTCCATGTGATCTCTGTAGAAGCGCCTCATAAAGTCAATGGTAACGGGTACATCTGGCTCCACTGAGAAGGGATAGGTTGGATGATCCCATTCGACACCAAGAGTTGGATCGAGATTGAGCGAAGGGGCGAAAAGGGAAAGACCTCTCCACACACGACGACCGGAGTAATAAGGATTGTTGTACTCGCTGACACTATACGTGGCAGTAAAGTCCAGAAGACCCTCACCATTCCACCAACCAAGTTTCAAAGCGATATCGAAGATGTTGTCAGAGAACATAAAGTTGTCACCATCACTTGGATCGATCTCTCGAATAACAAAGACATTCGGGACGATGGTAGCATGGCCTTTGGGGACTCTTTCAGCAGCCCACACTGCACCTTCAGCGGTATCATCAGGTAGAATATGGAATACCCATACCTCGGTACCATTGGCGATTGTTAATGCCTCGCCAGCCTCTGTGGAACGCCAATAGAACCGTAGAAGCCATGCTCCTCAGCGAGCTTACCCATAGTCTGTATGGCACATCTAGCAGTGGAGCAGACCTCGAGGGCGATATCAGACAATTCACCCACCCAGAACAAGGCGCCGCTACCGTTCGGGCCGTCTCCCTTCGGAACAGAACTCAAACGTCCACTGCAGCTGCTCTCACCCATCGATAAACCGGCTTCATTCATAACACCATAAGCGGCATCCCAATACCCGTAAGTCGTCCCTTCCGGCATGTCAATGTAACCGATAGGTACACTGGGCTTTTGTTCGGGAGAGGTGGGACCATTCGGAAGTCGAGAGGACTTCCATCAGCGCTTGTCGCAGCAATGCACCCACCATCAGCGGTAGCGGCACAATCAACAGCAGTAGCTGTGCAGTGATCATGATCTAGACGATCACGAGGTGCAGACAGGACGGCTCTACTCAAGCCAACCGAGGCCAAGAGGACCAAGACGAATGAAAGCATTCCTACACAATCAATGGAAAAACTGATTGAAGAGCATTGAAGATCTCATTTGACGATGAGTTTTGTTGACTGACTGACAGCCCCTGGTATCCTCGAGGCTAGCCGTGGCTACGATACAGCAGGCTTTGCGCCGGGGGACAGAGGACGACGCCCATTCAGGATCGTGAATGTGCCCTTAACAAAAGTGGATATTTCATTGTGATAAGGGGCGCAATCCCTGATACCAGTACCACAGAGATTGTAATCCAAGTCATTCGATGGTCCTTCGTGTCAACGCAAAACCCTATCCTGTGCAACAGCATCAGTCTGATCAGCGGAAATACTCATGAGACATTTCGAACTTGCTTAACATGATACTCATAATAGCCCTCTCACAGTAAACATGTAACAAATACTCCAACTTTAATGGGCGAAAACTTTTATGTTGAGGTCAATGATTCCTCTGGTAGCCTTGTATGCGATAACATTAACCCTGGAAGGCTTCCAGTGGGAGCTGACCAAATGAAATGGCGAAGTGACAGAGCGGACGAGGATTCCTCGTTGATGACGATTATATTCCAGTGTCCTCGCAAGTAATCTCTCATACGTACCCCTCGTCATTCCGATAACACTGCTCTATTGCACCGCAAGACTATCAAATATTCACTGGTCTATATCAGTCGACTGTGCAACCCCCTACCCCATACACTAACGGACCCAACAAGCCAGATATGGAAATTACTAAATTGTCAGAACATCCTGGATGTAAGACTCTACTACTTCAAGAGTTGAGTTGAGAGATATGAGATTAAAATGAAAAGTTGAACCATTAGTTGAACATAAACTACTCAGCATTAACCTTGCTAGCGAAAGATCAAATACATTCACATGGAATACTCTCCCAAAGCTGACGCGCTTCAGAGCCCTCGCTCAAACGCCTATCGCTTTGACAGAAACTAGGAGTACTCCAATACTTACAATAGGATCCGGGCATGATAGAATCACAGTAAGCATCACCAACAGGACACTCCGAAACGCTGGAAGCAGTTGTAGACGGTGAAGTTGTAGTCGGAGGAGTTGTGGTAGTAGTCGGAGGAGTTGTGGTCGTAGTCGCAGGAGTTGTGGTAGTAGTCGGAGGAGTTGTGGTAGTAGTCGGAGGAGTTGTGGTAGTAGTCGGAGGAGTTGTGGTAGTAGTCGGAGGAGTTGTGGTAGTAGTCGGAGGAGTTGTGGTAGTAGTCGGAGGAGTTGTGGTAGGAGTCGGAGAAGTTGTGGTACAATCACATGGGATACTCTCCCAGAGCTGACGCATCTCAGAATCCTCTATCAAACGTCGATCGCTCTGGCAGTAACTAGGAGTACTCCAATACTTACAATAGGATCCAGGCATGATAGAATCACAGTAAGCATCACCAATAGGACACTCCGAAACGCTGGAAGCAGTTGTAGATGGTGGAGCTGCAGTCGTTGTAGTCGCAGGAGTTGTGGTAGTAGTCGGAGGAGTTGTGGTAGTAGTCGGAGGAGTTGTGGTAGTAGTCGGAGGAGTTGTGGTAGTAGTCGGAGGAGTTGTGGTAGTAGTCGGAGGAGTTGTGGTACAATCACATGGGATACTCTCCCAGAGCTGACGCGTCTCAGAGTCCTCTATCAAACGTCGATCGCTCTGGCAGTAACTAGGAGTACTCCAGTACTTGCAATAGGATCCAGGCATGATAGAATCACAGTAAGCATCACCGACAGGACAACCCGAATCTTCAGAAGCCAGAACAACCTGTTCTGCCGTAGACAAGGACACGCTGAAGTATGAGACCAGCGTAATAGCAAGTGTTGACGTCACTGACATACTAAGCACGTAATAACAAAAAATAACTGAAGACAATAAACGTACACCATGGAACACTTCCCTCCAAGATGAGAGGAACAGAAAACATCAACCTTTAAAGCTTACAAACTTATCAAGTTACTAATGCTATACAGAAACCCCCTCGAATTTCACTTACCAACTGAGTACACTATAACAATAGAGTGATCACTTTAGACAACGAATCACAATAGCTATTAGCTAATGGCTAGAGTCGAGTGGATCACTTCATCACACATACTAGCGAGCCTGATTGGAGCACCCTTCTGTGAAGAAATGTCCTTTGGAGCTACCCGTATGAGTGCAGACCCTTAGAGTTGAGCTCCATGAGTTCATATGCTGATACACAGCATATTGGAAGGTCGCGTTCATCGGTTGTTTGGGTGTGTCATGAACCTCGAGCAGCTGAAAAGTGGAACCTCAAACTATATGGCTTATACGTTACAGTGGCCTTGAGAGAGAAGGTTTTTGTTTCTCGACGAATCAACGATTCTATGGAGTTGATCGTAAAAGTACAAGTCTGCCGATCAGTCGAGTTCGAACGCAACTAGCACCATCTCACCACGCATCCTGTTAAACGCGACGCGTTTAGATAAGCTCCTCTCGACGCTGATAATTCGCGAAGTGTTGAATGAGTTTGTGAGTTTCATCGACTAAACACCAATAATTTGGATGAAGTATTAGACATTCACATATCTAACCTGCCTGAAAGAACATGAATAGATGAAGTGGTGAATAACACAGGGTTTAGAAACCTGTGAATGTAAGAAATCAATGCCCATTACATTAATAAACATCTTTTTGGATCTACTCTGGATTAATTCACGAGGTAAATCTCCAGCATACAACACAACAGTTGTTGATCTACATGTTCCAACCTGACAAACTCAACTACTCAAATTGAACAATTAGTAAATTGTTGAAAGACCTAGTTTCATCGTGCCATTCAACCGGTGAGTTCCACCAAGACGCGTAGCTCTTGTCGGGCTACTCTACAACGAAATGAAATTAAAATATGACTTTCAAACTAGAACATAAACTACTCACCAGCCATATTGATGGCAGTAGACCAGACACATTCACACGGAATAGTCTCCCAAAGCTGACGCGCTTCAAAGCCCTCGCTCAAACGCCTGTCACTTTGACAGACACTAGGAGTACTCCAGTACTTACAATACGATCCGGGCATGATAGAATCACAGTAGTCATCAGCCTCCACGCAATCCAACACCCCAGTAGTGGTTGTGGTCGTAGCAGTTGCGGTAGTAGTTGTGGGAGTTCTAGTAGTAGTCGGAGGAGTTGCTGTAGTAGTCGGAGGAGTTGCTGTAGTAGTCGGAGGAGTTGTGGTAGTAGTCGGAGGAGTTGTGGTAGTAGTCGGAGTTGTAGTAGTAGTCGGAGGAGTCGAAGTACGATCACATGGGATACTCTCCCAGAGCTGACGCGTCTCAGAGTCCATTCTCAAGCGTCGATCGCTCTGGCAGTAACTAGGAGTACTCCAGTACTTGCAATAAGATCCGGGCATAATAGACGCACAGTAAGCATCACCCTCTGGACAACCCGGAATGCTGGAAGTAGTCGTGGTAGCCGGAGTAGTGGTGGTGGTAGCCGGAGTAGTGGTGGTGGTAGCCGGAGTAGTGGTGGTGGTAGCCGGAGTAGTGGTGGTGGTAGCCGGAGTAGTGGTGGTGGTAGCCGGAGTAGTGGTGGTAGCCGGAGTAGTGGTGGTAGCCCATAGACAATCACATCTGACATTTTCCCAAAGTTGACGCTTTCCAGAGCCCTCAGTCAAACGTCGATCACTTTGGCAAACACTAGGAGTACTCCAATACTTACAATAGGACCCGGGGATGATAGAGGCACAGTAAGCATCAGCTTCCGTGCAATCCGGAATTCCAGAAGCTTCAGCAGCCAGAACAACCTGTTCTGCCGTAGACAAGGACACGCTGAAGTATGAGACAAGCGCAATAGCGAGTGTTAACGTCACTGACATGTTTAGCACGTAATAACGGAAAATAACTGAAGACAGCATCTGTACACCATCCATCAATTCCTTATAATTCGCGAGGAATTGGAAGCATCGCTCTCTGAAACATATCAATTCTTCAGATTTCAAACGACACGGAGAACTCAATCTCGAGATCTACCCACTAACTGAATGCACTATAACAATAGAGTGATCACTTTATAGACAGTGAATCACAATAGCTATTAGCTGATGGCTAGAGGCGATTGAATAACTCTCACCGCATATTCGCGGGGGTATAATTTAGCTGCGTTCTTTGTGCGGGCAAAGTCTGGCATGTATTCACTGTTGCAACTAATAAGTTCTACATGTTGATATGCTTGAGTAACTTGTGAATGGGGGCTTCTCATTAGTGACGATCAACTTCCAGTCTGCTTGCAAGAAGTCTGTTAGGCGTACCTCTCGTCGCCCCAATAACTCTTCTCTATTGATCCTCATCGTATATTCACTGATCTACCACCATTCAATCATGCCGAATACATCGTCATGCATAAGATATTACGGTATGTATTTCGGATGTGCATCTCTTATATGAATATTCATGAAGGACATTGAGGCGAATCCATGACACTCATTGCCATCATATCTATCGTTACTATCAAAACGAGTAAACGACGAAGGTAATCGATACTATCAAACCGAGTAAGCGACGAAGCCAAGTTAGCAACCGTTTTCACAACGGGAAAAGAGATGCCCTCTGAACACAAATGAGGATCAAAAGTGTTGATTTCGCCCGAGAACTCCTTGTCCACCAGAGCAACGATCGCCTATACAACAAGGTGTTTTAACTTGGATCAAATCTCAGTTTGACCGAAATCAGCTTATTTAATAGACTCACAGTGTGGCAAATCAACTATGACACTTCACCTATTGCACTGACAAACTCAACATCCTCAATTGATTTTCGTAAGAATTGGTAAACCGTCGGCACATCCTGGATGTGTGGCTTCACTATTCCAGAGCTGAGTTTGCAGATATGAGATTAAAATGAAAAGTTAAAGGATTAGTCGAACATAAACTACTCAGCATTAATCTTGCTAGCGAAAGATCAGATACATTCACATGGAATACTCTCCCAAAGCTGACGCGCTTCAGAGCCCTCGCTCAAACGCCTATCGCTTTGACAGAAACTAGGAGTACTCCAAT
>NW_003200768.1:416577-418540 GCF_000006405.1 Perkinsus marinus ATCC 50983
TGAGTTCTGCATGGCGTCTATTATCCCAGTTACTGCCTATAACTAATACCCTGTCATGTTTCTGACTGACATCTTTCCGAAACTCATCCCGATTCGTTCCATTTGTCGAGTCTATCATATATTCGCTGATTCACACTGTACAACTCGACGAAACAGTTGAAATGAACTACAGAACGTCCACAAGTCACGGTCACGAATCATGGTCACTGCTCATGTAGCGGGTTTGGTATCGTGGTAGAATTCATTCATTTTGAATTCAAAGATACCATTGAAAAGCGCCTTCCAAGATCTTTCTAGTGAGCTATCTTTCACTGGGAAATTCTTTGAATTCTGCAAGTTACAGACAATAGCACATTTTATTCGGGGCACCCTGGAGATGCGTTTTGGGCTCCTAAATTGTGTAGCTTCGATAAGGTCGAGACAGATCCTTATGCAACGGCAGGACTTGGCCTGAGCCGCTCATGCAACGCTCAGGCTGAGCGTGATGACAGACCAAACCATCATAGAGCGGCTCACTCAAGTCGTTGCCAGGTATGCTCCGCAGAGCCTCATTTTGATCGAACCCTCGAAGCCGTTGTTATACAATACACGTACGACCGTCATATGCAAACCCGAGCAATCTTGTGCTTCATCGAGCAACTATGAACATACGAGATAAGACAGCTAGACTCAAAAGAAATCCAGCAGATTATGCGTAACAGATGCAGACAGTTCCTGTTATACTGGAGGTAAGTCTACCCTACCCCTCAACTTGAAGGTCACGAAGGTTGAGAGAGACAGACGAGCGATACGAGATTAATGCCACCAGCTATAGACACACTAAGGTTAGTCCTGAGGCTGTCTTTCCCTCATCACTACAGCGTAGGAGGGCGTTGATACCCGAAATACACCTCTTTCTGTACCAAAGCGTGATCCCTCATGTGTTCATTCTCATCTTGCCTATCTCCCAAGAACTTAGTTTTCTAGTGTAATACCGAGGAAACCTATCGTGAAAGTTACTCCTAACACCGCCCCTAGCGGATTCTGCTGCTGTTCGAGGGGATTCTCGGGGGGGGGGGGGTATTGCTCTCTTGTGTGGTGTCTCTCATATACGTGTTGTCCTCGTAGTGCAGTAGCGGGAATAGGATTATTCGTATATCTTACCAAATCAGCGAAGCAATAACACAGAATTATGCTTTATAATGAATTCACTCTTCGTGATATCGCGGTACCATCAAGACATAGCGACTCACAGAGAGCCCCTTCGAAATTGCGAGCTGAAGTCACCAGCAAGGTAAAATGACACTTAATGAGATTCCTCCTTTTTGAACTTCATCATCGAAACTGCAACCCAAAATCGACGTCTTTGTCCGTGAAATTGCACTCCTTCACCATGGAAGTGATTTCCTAATCCACAAAATCGATTTTCCTATTGAATAGATAGCCTATTCAACCACAACCGCTTAATTGACGTACCTGGTTACTAATATGATTTCGTTACTCGCTGAATTGATGCCCTCGACCGCCAAGTAGATGTCTGAAAGGTATAATGCTGGCATAACTCGATTTGTATGATGTACGGAAAAAACCCTAGACCGTTCATGGTAGATGCTGAGGATTGGTTACCATGCTAGGCAGAGCGAAGTCATATTGAAATTATAGGGTCATCCAAACTGATAATGTCAGGCTGACATTGGCGTATTTCCACATATGTAACTCATTTCTCGTGGAAGAAATTGTGTAACACTAATCTTGCAATATATGCTCCGCCCTCACCACTAATCACATACGTTGGGATAAGAGTGGGTATATTTCGACGAATTCATATTCGTAGGGTATATGTTCCATGAAGTAAAATATGAAATATTCGTAGCTCGATTATCTCATAGCACGAGAAAATGCCTTAAAATGTCCTGGGAAGATTTCTCTGAGTATAGCTAGTATGCTTAGACTGCGGATCCTCCCGGAACGATCGCAAATCAAG
>NW_003200768.1:418640-423429 GCF_000006405.1 Perkinsus marinus ATCC 50983
TCACAATAGCTATTAGCTAATGGCTACAGATGATTAGACTTCCATCACACATTCTAGCGAGTTCAATTGAAGCACGCTCTTCATGTGAGGTACTTCGGTTATACATCTCATGAGTTCTGCATGGCGTCTATTATCCCAGTTACTGCCTATAACTAATACCCTGTCATGTTTCTGACTGACATCTTTCCGAAACTCATCCCGATTCGTTCCATTTGTCGAGTCTATCATATATTCGCTGATTCACACTGTACAACTCGACGAAACAGTTGAAATGAACTACAGAACATCCACAAGTCACGGTCACGAATCATGGTCACTGCTCATGTAGCGGGTTTGGTATCGTGGTAGAATTCATTCATTTTGAATTCAAAGATACCATTGAAAAGCGCCTTCCAAGATCTTTCTAGTGAGCTATCTTTCACTGGGAAATTCTTTGAATTCTGCAAGTTACAGACAATAGCACATTTTATTCGGGGCACCCTGGAGATGCGTTTTGGGCTCCTAAATTGTGTAGCTTCGATAAGGTCGAGACAGATCCTTATGCAACGGCAGGACTTGGCCTGAGCCGCTCATGCAACGCTCAGGCTGAGCGTGATGACAGACCAAACCATCATAGAGCGGCTCACTCAAGTCGTTCCCAGGTATCCTCCGCACAGCCTCATTTTGCTCGAACCCTCGAAGCCGTTGTTAATAACAACATGTTATAACAACTTGTTATACAATACAAGTACGACAGTCATATGCAAACTCGAGCAATGTGGTGCTTCATCGAGCACCTATGAACATACGAGATAAGACGGCTAGACTCGAAAGAATTCCGGCAGATTATGCGTGACGGATGCAGTCAGTTCCTGTTATCAAAGAAGGTCACGAAGGTTGAAAGAGACAGATGAGCGGTACGAGATTAATGCCGCCATCTAAAGACACACTAAGGTTAGTCCTGAGGCTGTCTTTCCCTCATCACTACAGCATAGGAGGACGTCAGTACCCCAAATACACCTCTTTCTGTACCAAAGCGAACTGGCGGACGCATGCGTGGCACGCATTGCGTGCGTGATGATCACGGCACGTCGTGATCCCAGGGATGACGCCGTGATCCCTCATGTGTTCATTCTCCTGTTGCCTATTTCCCGAGAACTAGTAGTAGTACCGAGGAAACCTATCGTGACAGTTACTCCTCCTAACACCGCCCTTGAGGTAACGGATTCTGCTGCTATCCGAGGGGGATTATCGGAGGGCATTGCTCTCTTGTGTGGGGTGTCTCTCATACACGGGTTGTCCTCGTAGCGCAGTAGCGGAAATAGGAGTATTGGTATATCTTACCAAATCAGCGAAGCAATAACACAGAACTATGCTTTATAATGGATTCACTCTTCGTGATATCGCGGTACCATCAAGGCATAGTGACTCACAGAGAGCCCCTTGGAAATCGCGAGCTGAAGTCACCAGCAAAGTAAAATGACACTTGATGAGATTCCTCCTTTTTGAACTTCATCATCGAAACTGCAACCCGGAATTGTCGTCTTTGTCCGTGAAATTGCACTCCTTTACCATGGAAGTGATTTCCTAATCCACAAAATCTATTTTCCTGTTGAATAGGTAGCCTATTCAACCACCACCGCTAAATTGACGTGCCCGGTTGCTAATATGATTTCTTTGCTCGGTTAAAAAGTGGCCTCGACCGCCAAATAGATGTCTGAAAGATATACTTCTGGCATAATTCGATGTATGATGTACGAAAAAATAATCGTAGACCGTCCACGGTAGATGCTGAGGATACGTGCTTGTTGGAATTGGCTATCATGCTAGGCAGAGCGAAGTCAAATTGAAATTATCGGGTCATCCAACCTGATAATGTCAGGCTGACATTCGCGTATTTCCTCATATGTAACTCATTTCTAGTGGAAGAAATTGTGTAACACTAATCTTGCAATATTGCTCCGCCCTCACCATTAATCATATACGATTCTCAGATAAGAGTGGGTATATTTCGACGAATTCATATTCGTAGGGTATATGTTCCATGAAGTCAAATACGAAATATTCGTAGCTCGATTATCTCATAGCACGAGAAAAGGCCTTAAAATGCCCTGGGAAGATTTCTCTGAGTATAGCTAGTATGTTTAGACTGCGGATCCTCCCGGAACGATCGCAAATCAAGAATGGTAGTGCTCGCCGTCTTCAAGGCTCGAGTTGATGTCTTCCACGGCACAACTGTGGCATGGTACCCATCCCGGTGTTTTGAGAAGCCAAGGTCGGGCGAACTCCTTGACGATGTCAGCGTGCGTTGTGGCGACACAGGTCCTGGTCTAATCGATCTCTTGAAGAGATTTTCTTCCTATAGTGGGGAGGTCCTCACTCGGACATCAGAGAATCGCTTCCAGTAAATGATAACCAGGTAACAGATTCGTAAGTATCTGGGGATTCTCGAAACCCACAACTCGAGAGGGTTCTCTGCGGTTAACCGAATCGGCTTGGATAGGATGTGTAAGATGAGATTAGCAACTAATACGAATCATGATCTAGTACTCCCGCAGTATACATGGTACAATTTGTGATGTGCAAGGAGCAACGGGCCGCCTATTCTGTCTTATAATAAGTTATTGCACCCTTGTCGATGACAAGTTGTTACCCACTTCGTCAAGAAGTTCTTGGCAAGAGCAATTGAACTCCATTCCCGAAGAGATGGTCGCTTCGGAAGCGACGCTTCCGCACCAATAGAGGGTCTTGATGTTCCTGTAGGGCTCAGCGTGTTTCACTTTAGCAGTTGTGACAGTTCCATCCGTTCTTTTGTTCTTGCAGGTGAGGAGCTATCCACGGCCCGCCAGCAGCATGTAAACTTCGCAATAGAGTCTTACAGTGTAGACTTGACTCCCTTCACTCGCCGAAAATCAAATTTCATCTATCTAATTTGTTTTCTTTTGTTGATTTTGAGATTGAAAAGGTGTAGTGTTTAGCTCGCAGGAGTCATAACTCCTACGTTACCCAAATTCCTTCACTTATCTGCTACACTATAGTTCATACAACCCAGAGATGGCGGACTAGCCACGCACATGATATTCGAGACACTGAAGCTCAGCAAGTGGTGTCCATAGATGAGACTAAGCACAGCAGGGAAAGCTAGGGTCCAATTAAGTTACATAACTTCCAGTCTCTGGCTAGCGAGATAGCTAAGGGTGAGCGTTACAGCTAGAACTATTGACATTAACCTTACATAATGTGAGTCACATTCCTTCGACTATCTACTGTAGTAACTACGGTGTAGTTCATAGAATTCTTTCACCTTGATCACTGATACAGCACAGCAAACTTATTACGGGAGCTAGGAACTTGATCGAGAAGTTCGATAGGATACTTGCAGTGTCCAACGTAGTGTCCAGCACACTGGACAGTATGGTACCGTCCGGCTACTAGCGTTAGTTAGTATTCGATGTAGACTATTGTGCTTCCTGTGAATTTGGCGCGCGCCATTCTAATCGATGAAGTTGCCCTATCGTACGCCAGGGCCTGTTGACAAAATAGGACGCAGTCGTTCAGATCCCGGGAGTGTATAGTCTCAAACGGCCCGTATGTAGGAAGCGAAACACGATGCAGACGTGGTGGTTTACAGTAGCTCTTTTGCTCTATCGCATTTTCTATAAAGTATGCCAGCTAATAAGAAGACCGGCGAGAACACTGCCATAGGACAGCAGCAACATGGTCAATTTGATGCCAATAGATGGATGATTGATGAGTATCCAATACCCTTTCCTATTCATTCAGCAGATCATCGTTGCTTTTAGACTCAGCTCACTAGGATTGGATGGCGTCGCTGGTGCTAAGCTCGTTACCACACTATTGGAACAAGTAAGATCACGGTGAAGGGTTAAGGGATCGCATAAAGGGATGTAAAACCGCGTATGGTCACCTCAGCATCCTCGTAAGGCTGATCGTGTCACTCAAGTGCGGAAGTACCTTACCACCGCTGGTTTCAAGAGGGCCGGCGCGAATTCGATCAGCCGGACCATAGTTGCAGTCGTGGAAGGGTCTCTGCCTCCCACTAGCCTCAAGGATAAGGTGGACACCTCTTCCGAGAGAGATCCTCATCAACGTCATCAGCAACTCCCTGGTAATTTCCGGATCCAACCCACATCGCTATCGAGGGTCTCGTCTCAGCTGGTTCGTCGGACGACTTGGAATTCTGGAGTCCGAGTGGCGAGGAATTCACGCCACCTCACCAACCTGCGGATACTCCTTCACCACCTAGAGTGGCGACTTCATCATCAGCAGCAGCTAGATCGAAGAAGGTGAAGCCTGTGAAGATTACTGGTAACGGGTAGTGATATCGTATTGAGTATTACCAAAATCTCGAAAATTATTATACAACAACTGTAACTGTTAGCAGACTATATATAAGTAGTGGAATGAATATACCTAAAATTTCATTCCATGAGGGAATAATAAAAACCTATCATGTGCATCACTATTTCGATTATCAGTTTATATCGTTTCCTTTCAGGCCGAGACCTTACTACCATGCTTGGGGTCACCCAGGAGAGGTCTATACAGCAGTATAGTGACGATGAGGGTCATGGTGGTCGCGTGTTAACTCGACATACTCGTAAACCTCTTACTACTGGTATCAGCCCCTTCAGTACTAGCAGGGGAATTCTCTGTTTCAGCGTCGAAAGGGCGTGGAGTCGGTCGTAATCTGCGCCCACCGACCGCCGGTGTCGAATTCCCAAGAGCCACGATGGCCGCGGGGTCGGCGCCACGTCCGGCTGGAGTCTGGGCTGATCCTACCAGATCT
>NW_003200768.1:423529-424711 GCF_000006405.1 Perkinsus marinus ATCC 50983
AAGCTGAAACAGGATATGGCCGGTAGGAAATTGCGAAATAAAACGTACGTCCTTGTTCTTGCTACTCATGCATATACACTGGCACTGTTTTAGTGATGATGGTGAATCGTCTGGTGACGAGATGGTTGCTCCTCCCGCTCCTGGTGCAGCTGCTGCTTCGGTGTCTTCAGCGGATGTATTCGAATGGCATTCACCTTCGGAGGGAGCGTTGGCCAGCCCAAGTGCCCCTGAGGGCGGCAGGCAGGTGCAACGTGATAAGCCCCGTAGGGTGCGAGGCAATAAAGCACATGAACGTCCGCAGGACTTCGAGGTGATATATGGTGAAGGGGAAATGTGATGAGTGTGTCTATTAGAAATTGGATACTCAATTAGAGCAGGAGCGACAGGCGACAGAGGATCTGTTCGCGTCGCTGCCGTCTGTGCCCATCAACGATGATGAAGATATAAACACTGGAGGAGTTTATCATGCGCTGAGTCGCAAGTGAGATTCTGTGGAGGAAATTTGAAGGGGTGGAATGCTGTTGTGTATAGGGAGAAGAAAAAGAACGCTAAGAATGCCGCGGCTCCAGCGAGTAAATCCCAGAGCAATGTAGAACGATTTGTCAAATTTACGGTATGGTTATTGGTGGTTTGTTTTTCTTCAGAGCAAACCACAGCTGCCGGTGGTTGCGGCGAGTGATACGATGATGCTGCAACTGCTAGCTAAGCACCAGGTAGTAGCTACAGCTTGGAAGATCTTAGAGAAACTAGTCGACTGTGTTAGGCGGCTCAGAGGGAAGAGGCTGAGAAGAAGAAGAAAATTGAAGAGGATGAGCGCAAACGGGTTGAGGAGGAGGAGGCTGAGCTACGTCGGCAACAGGAGGAAGAGAAAGCTCGGCTGGAGAGGGAGGAGCAGTGGAGGAGACGAAGGGAAGAAGCTCAGAAGCGCCAGGATGAATCGAAGAGGCGTGAGGAGGAAGAGGCGAGGCAGAGGCAGGTCGAAGCGGCTCGGAAGGCTGAAGAGGATCGTCGGAGGCAAGCGGTTGAGGAGGCGGTGAGGAAGGAAAAGGAGGAATGTTACGGAAAAGGGAGGAAGAGGAGAAGGAGAGGGAAGGAGCGTTGAGGAAAGAGCGGGAGGAGAGTTGAGGAAACTTAATGAAGCTCAGAGTGCAGATTTGGCATCCATGTATTGTATCGAATTGT
>NW_003200768.1:424811-434426 GCF_000006405.1 Perkinsus marinus ATCC 50983
ATTGGAAATTGTGATTAATACGTGTGGTTGTATGTGTTTGCCCTCATAATAGGGGGAATGATGGCTTGTGAGTAGATTATCGATCGACAACTGTCTGTGATCTCGGCGAGCCGCTCCAATTCGGCAAAGCAGCAGTGCATCACTTCAATGAAGCACTTCTTACAGAGGCTCTCTAGGTAGGGGGCGCGAGGGGTAGAGGTTGTGGATAGTTGTATGCAGGCAATATGATATTCATGTTGATACTGGCAGCTGGAAGAAACGCCTTGAAGCTGAGGGGGAGGGAGCGGCACCTACTTGGAATTGGTAGGGGATCTTGTTTTATTACGCAAAGAGTTTATTCGAGTTCTACTCGTTTTACGTGGAAAAAGGCTTTCTGCGAAGTGAATTGTGAAATATGTTTTCCCGAATGTTTTTCATATCGCGGGTGAAACTCCAGAGGCTGATGAGGAACTGGGTTGTGCGGTAGACGAAGTTCATTGAGTTGTTCCATGAGGAGTATCCGATGGTGTGGTATGATGCAGGTGCGATCAGCTTTTGGTATTCCGTCCGCTGGACTCTCGAGGGTCTAAGGTGTTGCCGACCCCGATGTCTTCAGCTATGGACACTGATAATTGCGAGGTAGCATTTCATACCATCTTTCCGCCAAATCGTGTTTGAAGTAGGTCCGTATAACGCATGTAATGCTGTGTACCAATTATGTTGGTCTCATTGTTGGCGATGTTCAAGTAGATGGTGAGGAGAGTCGGGAGAGGCTTGCGGCTGGTAAGGCTGCTAGTCGCACTCTTGATTCGCTGCCTCTTTGAGAAAGTCCCCCCATAGAAAATTCTTAGGATTTCCTTTATTTTTTAGGTGTTATTGTGTGTGGTCGGTCTGGAGGTCTGCCAGGGCAGTCGCCGGTGGGGACGTACAGAGCAATAGACGTAGTCAGAGCGGCACTACGCAGAAACAAGGACGTTCTGGATAGCGACTGGACTATGCAGGGCGTGAAGGAGCTGAGGGACGTAATGCAGTAGAATGTTGTATTGGTATTGTGATGATCATCTACCGTTTCAGCTGGACGTGACACCGCAGTCGAGCCTCACGAATGTGGATCATAAACATGAGGATGTCTACGTCCAAGAGCTGAGCAAACCGATGATCATAGCGGCGCCTCGAGAGACCATCACGGTTAAGCAGAGAGCTCCTCAACCTCGCTCTGGGGTAGGGGCTGGATCAGTGCTGGTTGTTGGTGTTGTTAGTTGGAAGGCTTCATATTTTCAGTCGACGAGTGGGTTGGTAGTGCCACCATGGAGGAGGGGGACTAGCGCGACAGATGAGCAGCAGCAGCTGCCTTGGGCTAGTGGTGCAGCGGCAGGTCTACACAGGCAACAGAGTGGTAGGGAGATGCTGACTATGTCGAATGCCTTATTACGTACTGGGGAGAAGAGGGAGTACACCGACTTCCAGACGTGCTTGGATAAGGAAGGTATCAGGGACACATCTAGGCTTGAGAGAAAACGTCCTCTAGGGTTTGATAACAACTGATGTGATGACATTTGCTGATTGGAGAATGTGCTCCTAGAACATTAGAGATGAGTTCCCCCCCCCCTGGGCACATTATAGGTTTCTGGATGATTTCCTGGTGTGGACTGCTTGTAGGCGTCATGGGTGGTTGCATGCTTAGGTCGTAGTTATGGTATTCTCGAAATGCTGAGGGTTCGTCAAGGCGCTGCCAGTGAGGAGCCACCTAAGGAGCTTAAAACACTGCGAGTGGTGAAGAGCGAGGCGGTTGGGGAGAAGAAGAAGCGAGATGGTGAAGCTGAAGGGAATAACGTAGGGGGACGATTTTCTATGGGAACTGAGGGAACTACTGAGGTAATTATCGGTTGAGTTTGTGTTGCTGTTCCTGACGGGGTTCTGTTATAGAGTGTATCTTCACCTTCGAGACCTCGTGCTGCGGAGCCAGCAAGGGAGGCGCCGTGGCGATCGGTAGCTGTGCCGCCGAGTAAGGAGGCAGCAGGGTTTTGGTGATTTGCTGGAGGAGTGGTATGAGGCATCATTATTTGGCGTCGTAATATTTCTTCCGGCCTTATTGCTGAGCAGCTGTGGTTGACCACTGTTACGAAGATCTCTATTGCTGCCGCCTCCGCCGCTGTCGCCTATTGATACATCATCACCGTACCAGTTATCGGAAAGATCAGTTTCTATTCCCAATCTCTTTCCATTTATAACAGTCAGCCTGTGACTTGAGTTCAGTGAGGTGACTATAGTGTGGCTATCACAGTTGTCGTTGTGAGCCTCTATGGAGAGGAGGAGGAGGAGGAAAGTGCATCGTTGGTGTTGGAGAGGATTAGTAGTACTCATTGTTGGAGTGTA
Source organism: Perkinsus marinus ATCC 50983 (assembly GCF_000006405.1). Taxonomy (NCBI): domain Eukaryota; phylum Perkinsozoa; order Perkinsida; family Perkinsidae; genus Perkinsus; species Perkinsus marinus. The sequence goes on from NW_003200768.1 coordinate 427,167, forward strand.
TGAGCTGATGGACAGTATAGGTCTCTTTATAGCCCCAGGTTTGTCTAGGGCAACTCGTTTGAGAGGTCAGCACGGCAGGCAAGAGGTCGCGGGTTCGATCCCTGGTTGGTATACTTTTGGAGTACGTACTACATTCGCAGTATTGACGTTGATCCCTTCCCTTATGCTTGTTGCTGGCTTGTCAAGGGCGGTGAAGAGAGCTCAGCAGCGATGTCTCGTTGCTGCCGCTCGCCATGCGTCCTCTGCTCTCTCGCGAGGCGGACTGAAATCGCTGGTTACTAGTACAGCCGGTCTGGGTCGGTCAACGAGACGGTTAGCTCGGGTAAAACGTCCCAATCGCGTGACAGTAGGGGATCACATGCACGGTTTTACTCTGGTGCAATCCTCGACTATTCCGGACATATCAGCCCAGCTGTATGTCTTCGATCACGACCAGTCCGGTGCCCGTTTGATAACGCTCAGCAACTCTGACTCCAATAAGGCCTTTGGAGCAGCCTTTCCAACTCCACCAGAAGATAATTCGGGCGTGGCACATGTACTGGAACACTCAGTACTCTGTGGTAGTCGGTCGTATCCTACCAAAGACCCCTTTGCGACGCTGCTGCAGTCAAGTCATCAGACCTTTTTGAATGCTCTCACATACCCCGACAGGACTTGCTATCCGGTGGCCTCGTGTAATGGTCAAGACCTGTATAACCTGGCTGATGTATATATCGACTCGTTGTTGCACCCCAAGGTGGTCGAGGAGGACTACATCATCAGGCAGGAGGGCTGGCGAGTGCAACCAGGTGAGGCGCCGGAGGAGACTTCAACTCTGCAAGGGGTTGTCTATAATGAAATGAAAGGCGTTTATTCAAGCGCTGATATGCTGCATTACCGAATGATAGGCCGGGCGTTGAACCCGGAGAATTGCTATCGATTTGATAGTGGTGGAGATCCTGGCTGCATTCCCAGGGAGCTGAATCAGGAAGGGCTGGTGGAGTTCTATAAGGCTCATTATCATCCCGGCCGAGGGCTCTTCTGGTTCTATGGTGATGGGGAGGTTGGGAAACAAGTTGAATGGTTATCAGGAAAACTAGGGGAGTATAATCGTCCAAAATCCTCATTGGACTTCGACAACGCTCAGAAGTACATGCAGCTTTGAGAGATCTCAGCGACCTGCCTCCCACACGGGTCACTTTTGATTATGATCCCAACATGCCCGATTTCGGAAGTAAGTCGCAGGTGTCTATGGCGTGGTTGCTCAACGATAAGCGACTCACTATGGACGACCGTATTCGGTATGCGGTTTTTGATTCTCTAATGCTGGGGCGGGCGAGCTCTCCTCTAGCTCGAAAGCTGCTGGATTCTGGGCTTGGAAAGTCTCTGGCGATCGGAAGCGGCGTTCAGGATGATCTACGGCAAGCTGTTTACTCAGTGGGGTTGAAGGATGTGGCAAAGGAGGATGAGGGGAAGGTCGGCGAGCTTGTCATGAAGTGTCTTGGAGAGGTCCGGGCGGAAGGGGTGGACCCGCTGGACGTGCAGGCGGCTCTGAACTCGGTCGAGTTTAAATTGAGAGAGTTCAACACTGGACAATTACCGAGGGGGGTTGCTTGGTTCTTGTCGGTGGCACCTGAGTATTTGTATAATGGGAGGGAGCATGATGTGAGCGAACTGATGAGGTTTGAAGCTCCATTGAGGCGGCTGAGGGAAGATATCGCTGCTGACAAGCCTGTTTTTGAAGGAATTATCGATGGTATTATTGGGAATAAGCATCGCATTGTGGTCATCACGAGCCCAGAGGAAGGGAAAGGGGAGCGGCTGAGACGAGAAGAGAAGGAGTTGTTGGAGGAGGTTCAGAAGGATGGTGGTCGGCAGCTGGCGACAGGATGTGAAAGAATGATGGTATGGCAGAATAGTGAGGACAGCTTTGAAGATATCAGTAAAATACCAATGTTGAGGAAGGCGGACATGCCTAGAGAGGATGAGGAGATCTCCTGTGATGAGGACCAGGGCATTCTCTGGCACCCGGAAATTCGCACTCAGGGGCTCGTCTACGCTGATGTCGTTTTTGATGCTACTGGGTTGAACATAGAGGAGCAGGTGGAATTGCTGGGGCTTGAATGACGCAATGATGGGCTGCTTTTTTTCAGTGTCGACTGCCGGTGGTGATGCGGGGGCTCACCGAATTGGGTCTTCACAAGGCAGATTCGGTGCAACAACTGCACAGGAGGATCGAGATGGGGACTGGGGGGATATCTGTGAGTTGACTCTTTTACGGTATGGGTTTGACTGGTCGTATGTGGTAGGGTGGAATAGTGAATGTAGCTACGCAAGGAGGCGGTCGGACGGCTGCGGTAGTGAGAGGCCGATGCTTGTTGGAGAAGGTGGAGGCTATGGCGGACCTTATGGGTAGCCGGGAAGGGCTCTAGGGGGAGGAGAAGGAAATGCTCCTTGTAGTAGATAGTGAAAGAGATTAAGTCCAATGGTGTTTCATCGTTGTTTTGAGAGAAATCATTGAGACTAGACATGATGGTAGTCGTGGGATGATGTAGTAGTAGTAGTAGTAGCGTATATGAAGTTAAAGTGTAGTAGTAGTAGTGAAAACACTAGTAGTAGTAGTAGTAGTAGTAGTAGTAGTAGTAGTAGTAGTAGTCCTTCTCCACCCACAGCAGTTTCGTCGTTGGTGATGTTGTTATTGTCCTGCTGTAGTTGCTATTGTTAACGACTGTGATTGGTTGGGTGATCGTCGACGACTTGCAGAAGTGGTTGACGAGCTGTGCAGTAACTGGGAACAGAGCATGCTGGTAGGACTAGTCCCTATCGATCATTTTCCCATCTTTCACCATCTTGGGAAGGGCTGCCGTGTTGGAATATATCTTCTGCTGAGCTAACTCGAAAATTGTCACATGCCTCTGAGTAGGAGTTCATAGAAACAGTCTCTTGTTCGCGTAGTAGGCCATGTTCCAGGGGTTGTTATTCAGATTGGAGCTGGGCATCAGTTGGCACTGAGTGCTGCGTATTCCTCCTTGCCAACTCATAGTAGAGTGCATGACGCCAACAGAAGGAGTTACGCTCAGAGTGGTAGGTTGTTGTGGCAGCTGCTGGTGTGGTTGTCGTCATATTTCATTCTATGTAGGGCTGCCCTACTATCGGGAGTTATTGAGGTTACGCAAGTTGTTGTCATCCGAGGAGACGTGGGAGCAGGCCGCGGGGGAGCTGAGGGCTACAGCTCAGAATGCGATGAATCGGTAGAGTTTCATGTTCGTGGGAAGGTCTAACACGGTATAATTTATAACTAGACACGAGTGAAACGTTCAGCGACTTTAAAATCGATAGAGTTGCATGTGATGTATGGAACACTTCTTTTTGCTATCAACGAGACGAGTCTAGCACTGTATGGGTGAACTCTCCGTCTCGTTTAGAAGTATATAGTTACTGTATCGTCCTAAATGGTAGATGTCGGTCATAGTATAACCTTGTTTGTTGTTGTTGAGGGCAGAAACTTAGATTTTTAGTATGGTCATCCTGTTGCCCTTGAGTTTGAACTCAGTGAAAGAGTACGGCTCTAGAGAATTATATTTTCAACCTTGGCATAAAATCTATGCCATTGATCGTTTGTTCACTTCAAAATTATACACGTTTGACATAATCTACCATGTCAAACGAGTATAATTCTGTTTCCACTAAAAAAAAACTTTCAGGGATACATTCGCTGTAGTGAGTGCTGCTGGGCCGGAGGCTTCCAGAGACGCTTGGGGATCTTTTGGTGAACGCCTGACAGCTCCAGGTGATTTGTTGGCGTCGCCTCTTGTTGGGGTGATTTTATTACAGGTTCAGTCTCGCAGGCATCAGCGGTGTCGAGGACGTCCCTCGGTATTCCTGGTGAGATGTATGGCATTGTGGCGCCTTCAGTGCAGGTAGGCGCGTCAGTGTGGGGGGGGGGAGAATATGCGCATGGTTAACTAAATGTGTTGGTGATAATATGGAAATTCTGGAGAAATTTTGGGAAATTCTTAGTGATTTCTATACACTTGTAGCCGAATTCATGTTGTTTATAATTTTTTGAGGAAACTCCTAAGCTCAGCTGAGGAAAGCGAACATATAATGTTAATATATCATGTACCATATAATGTCAATATAATATCCTACCGCAACAATGTTGTAACATTTAAGTGTGCTGTATGGGCTAACCTCGACAACTATGATGCGCTTCGTGGTTAATATTATCATGTTACCTTTCTTTCAGATAGGGTACAATGCGAGGGCTCTCACAGTGCCTGATGACACTGACGTCGGCACGGCTATAGTAGCGGCTCAGCTTGTTAATATGAACTACATGTGGCAGCAGATTCGTATGCGAGTGAGTGAAACTACTCGTGGTACTTGGGGATTGCTTACATTGTAGGGGGGAGCATACGGTGCCTCGTGTCAATTCAATCATCGTTCAAAGAGTTTTGGTATGACCACTTACCGTGATCCGCATGTGAAGCGGTCTCTCGAGATCATGAGGGATGTGAGTTCATGTCATCAACGCTAATATTGATACGAGCCATTTTCTGCAGGCTGGCAAGTGGCTGCAGGATCGGTCCTCCCTAGATGACCGCACTGTAGAGCAAGCTACGGTTGGTGTTATTGGCCAGCTCGAAATTGGACATTTAATGCCTGATGAAGTAAGTTCAATTTCGATTCACACTTGTGTATGTTGTTTTTTCCCACAGACTTTGAGGACGTCCCTTATCCGTTGGCTCGCTGGTGAGAGTCGTGAGGAGCGGCAGGCCCGTCGACTAGGGATTCTGGGAGCAACTCGAGAAGGGATAGAAGACATTGGTCGGCGCGTTGGCGAGGCTGAGTTGTGCGCTGAGGTGAATCCTCGATGGCTATCAAATAGTAGACTTATGGCGTTTTGTTTAGGTCTGCATCGGCAATGGGGCGGCTCTTGAGGAGGCTGGTGTGAGTCCGTTACTTCCGCTAGTTGATCACGTGTGAAGAAGCCGACGAAGTTCATCCTGATGTTTCTGCGAGAAAATGTTGTGAAGTTGTTATTAATGCACATTCAGTTTACTAGAATGAGTTTGAATCACTTCAGACTCACGAGTTGAGAATATGTTGGATGCGAGTTGGTCATCACTTCCTCTACGGCGACGTTCCGGGCCGCTTCCGATTTCAAAAGCAACGTTTTTGACTGTGTCCATTTAGCTTAGTATTGATGGTATTAACGATATAGTTACGTACTCGTGCTATCTAAAGATATGCCCACACTTCACCATCCTACAACTCGTATCTCTGTTAAACGGGTCGGTCGCCAGCCCCGGGAGCTCAAGGACAGGTTAGAAGCTCCGGCCCTGAGTTTATGGCAAGGTTTATGCAGATATAGAGTCGCCTGCTTGCAGCGGTTGGTGGCCAGTCGGAAGTCAATATTTGATAGACTTCGAGGAGTTCATAACGACTCACAATCGGAGGTCGCTCGGTTGCTCTCATCTGATATTTTTGAGCTTATCGTCCTTATATTGTTTCCTCTGCAGATAGTGAGTGTGGAAAAATTTGCACATGGTCAACCACATATGTTGGTGAAATTCTCATTGTTCCCTATATATTTTTACCCCGGGATCGTATGTAGTTAGCGAGGGTATTTCCGAGTTCAGCTGAGGAAAGCGAGCAGATAATTGCAACCGCGGTTGGAACCGAACTGGGCAACCTCCGAAGAGGCAGTGAGGGCAGCGAGAGCCTCGCGGGCGAAGATTGGTTGGACTTGGCTCGGTTGTTGGAGGAAGACCTGCGGGACCAACTTGAACGACTTGACAGCGATGCGGAGTCTCGTGGTGAGTCGTTAGTGTCGTCGAAATTCAGCTCAGCTGAGCACATCTTCGATCGTTCCCTTAGTAGTAGTAGTAGTAGTAGTAGTAGTAGTAGTAGTAGTAGTAGTAGTAGTAGTGGTAGTAGTAGTAGTAGTGGTAGTAGTAGTAGTAGTGGTAGTAGTAGTAGTAGTAGTAGTAGTAGTAGTAGTAGTAGTAGTAGTAGTAGTAGTAGTAGTAGTGGTAGTAGTATTGAGCAGGAGAGTCATACTAGCGTATTGTCACTATGCTGCACTGTAGGCATTGAATGCATGCAACCGTGTTAAAGCCACACGGGCATCAGGGTGGTAGCGCACAGTGTGTGTATACGCAATTCTAGGGAAGTTGTCTAGAATTTGGTATGGAAATCGCACAGTTCTGTCCCTCTCGTGTTGGTTACATCGTTCTCTGTAGACTTCGCTGCATGCCGTCTGCATGAAATTGAAGAGACCGAATTGCAAGCTGCTGTTGAGGAGTTGTGAGCCACTTACTCATTGACACTTTGATTCTAACACGATCAGATATTTGTCACATATCGCCACCCAGGGGGGAGTTCCCTGTCCTTTGTGCTCACGTGGCAAGCTAGGTCTGAGTCGCTCTGATGGTTTACTATGGTGCGAGAACTGTATCGACATGAGGCTCCGTCTAGGAAGGCCTGGTAGGTGGTCTCTCTCACGTGGTTATGCGATGGTGTCACCATCCAGGTTTGAGTTTAGAGGACGATATCGCGCCTCTATTGCATGCAGCTGTTCGTCGGCATCTCGAGGATGGCCGATGTGAACAAATTCCGGTGTTCATGATAAGGGACGGCCGGCTCTTCGTTACATGCGGACTGTGCCGATGGAGAGATGAAGCGTTCTAGAATTGAAGCTACTGTCATGATTTAGTCCTTTTCAATGACTTTGGTATCCACATTGGGCAGCAGTGTTAATTAGGGCCACTATGAATGTGTCGCCTCTTTTCTAGTGCTTCTCGTGTGGCTCATTCTAGACTCGTGCGAATATACGCGGTCGACATAGTTCTACATAGTGATAGAAATGGGACAGCCAATTGTGTGGAGTATTGAAACTGTATCGTTTTTTCTGTCAACTGAATCTGAATGTGGTGATTTTCCGAGATGAACAGCCGCCGATGAATGCTCACTCCACACTCACGCGGCACACTTACAACAGTGTATTTCGCGATAACGATGATGAGTACATCAAAAGAGTTGTTGGACATCTAGCATCAGGACTAGGAGCACATGTGACAGTTCTATAGCTGTAATGGGCTCTACGCCCTTTCCCATGCAAGTTTGACAAGTGAGCAGGCAAGAATGACGGTCTTACGATCAGGTTGACTTTGAGAATTCAAGTATGTCACAATTTAATTACGTTACAATCAAGGTTGACAATGAAAATCTAAGTTTGTCACTTGTCTATTTTGTTACAATCAAGTTTGACACTTA
>NW_003211522.1:0-620 GCF_000006405.1 Perkinsus marinus ATCC 50983
ATACCCAAAATATATCGAAATGTCAGTCATCCTGATCGCCGCCGGCAGATCAGGAGTGATGTCCAAAAACTCCCAATTTGGGAACTCGGACATCACAACAGTCCTTTCGCAAGAATCAGCCACCCACAATTATATAAAAAATGCAATAATCCGGAAAAACTTCGAAAAAGAAACCGTCAATGGTGATTGGTGACGCGGTGATACCAAAAATACAAATAGCACACGATATACCTCTTTTTTAAAAAATTCACCGCGTCACCCATCACCACCCCAAATCTGCGCAACGAAAAAGGTCAATTTTAAGTAAAATTCACTTAAATTTCACTTAAATTCACTTAAATGGAATGCGCAGATTTAGACCATTTTGGTGACATCTCCAAATGACCTACCACATATGGTCCACTGTAACACCCCATCCTCATAAGCATACCCATATGGTTGAAATCGAGCCACATGGCCTACATCAACTTTTATACCCACCTGCAAGTCAATTTCGCCCATGTGCGAAATTGATGTGCAGCTTTCGCGAGCATCTTTGACCAAACGTGCACATCGATTTCACGCATCCCCCTCCACCCCTTGGACAATGTTATAAACTATGTTCACTTGTCTCTCTATTG
>NW_003216629.1:0-1740 GCF_000006405.1 Perkinsus marinus ATCC 50983
CATCGCTATTATTAGACAGATAATCTATCTGGATAATCGAATCTATCATAGATTCGATTATCCTGCTTATCAAGCTAGTCTTTTCTCGAGAACTTGATGGCGATGAGTTCAGTCCGTGTCGACATAACCCCAACATTGAGTAGAAGCTGATGAGGTTCAAAATTTGCGTGTGAGCAATGCACACTGAGCATACGTAACACACTATCATCTCCTAGTCCGGCGATCAATTTGATACATCATAGTCCTCGCCGAATCGGCGACGCCGATTATACGGTAGCCGGTGTTAGTACCGTCTTGAATTTTCAGCTTACAAGGGTCTTACTCTCAACTCTTCAATCACATTTCTTCGACTCACTCACTAACTTTTTCTGATGAGTTAAAGGAAGAGTCTTCCCTTAACTCATCAGAAAAGGTCTTTCCGGAAGACGCTCTTGTGCAACACAGGTTGTGTTCGGGTTACTTGGGCTGAGAGTCTCAGCCCAATGGTCTGACCATTGGTCGAGGAAGGAAAACGCGTATAAGGCAGGACCTCGAAACGACAGGCAACATTCAACTTCTATTGGCCCCATTGGTTATTAGCCTAGCTCCCTGGTCACACAAAACTTCAATCAGTGCTCGCCTCGATCAGCGTTCGCCTTGACCCTGGACTATCCTCCCTTTTGTTGCATTGCAAATAACTTTGGTCAGTGACCAAAGTTATTTGCAACGCAACAAAATGTATACGGTGACCAATGGTCACCGTAACTGGTGACTTCCCATAACACACAATATATCTCTCTAGGCTGAAGGAATCCCTCAGCTAAGCCCATGATGAAGATAGTCCTCGACGCCGTCGAGTCGACGGCTAAGTATAATCCGGCCTTGTAAGGCATTGTCTTGCGATTATATCCAGTGTAGTGTAATCTCAATGGGCAATTCCCTAACAGTTTACTCCGTTTCCCCACTCTTCCCACTCTGGTTGTTCGTGGCAGGAATATCGTGCGGCACGGTTGTTAACCACTAGGGTCAACAATCTTATGAGTTAGCTCAGGCAATGGTTGATTGAACCTAGAGGTTCTATCTACAATCATTATGATTGAATCATACTGAAAACGACTAGTTCCAAATCAAGTCTAGCTGAGATAATAGATTGCGCACGAAACAAAGAGCACGTGGCGGGTTTTTGTCTTGGTTGATCATCTTGAACTTATGTTTGAATTTCAGTCTCTACGTCAGGTCTTACTATTTATTCGGACATTGATTGTTCATTTCAAATTTGCGTGTTGTGGGCTCTTGAAAACCGTCTACAGCAGCCAGTTGTAGGAGTGGATTTTAGGACGAGAGTGACTAGGTTTTGTGGACGATCCACTAGTGCTTGGGGTTGACGATATTCCCATGGCGATAGTGAGTTTAGCACGAGAGAGGAATCATCTCAGAGGATGCCTTTAATTCCGCGTATTGCAATTATCGGTGCTGATACATCCTTACACAATTAAGCGTCACCGTTGCAGGACAGTGACACGGAGCTGCGTGAGTTTTGTGTTGAAGATTATTTCAACTTCTGCAACCACAATTCGCGAACTGTCCATAATACATTGGTATCGAATCGTTGTGTATATGGTCCATTTCAATGTATGTTCAATGGCGGTGGTTGTAAAGTTCAACTTATAATGATTACAATGTAATCTTGTAACAGTGAGCTTCAATGGTATCATTGACAATACTACAATTGGGTATCCACCCATTGGTATTGAGTTATTG
>NW_003212807.1:0-1644 GCF_000006405.1 Perkinsus marinus ATCC 50983
GGTGTAGTAAGTGGGTATGCAGTCAAGGGTCGCCGCTTGCACTCTGAGCCAAGAGGCACTAGTATGCTTGTACTGCACTCTTGCACTGGCCCACGAGACCGGTATTAATAATTAGTTTTGTTTTGGGTTTCGAGTTTGGTTGGGTTTTGGGTTTCGGGTTTTGTTTGGAGCCACGAAACCCAGAAACCGCAGCCCGTGAAACTAACCCTAAACCCTAGGCTTAGCTCTAGCACTGACCCTTGAGCCTAGCCCACAATTTCAGCCCGCAGCACGGTACCCAGGCCACTGGAGCACCAGAACCTTACACGGAGTCCTCACAGTAATTAGTAAGTAAATAAGATCAAGGAGTATAAGATCGAGTAGTCGAGTGGGTTAGGCGTGGAGGCTAGCATTCGAGAGGTTGCGAGTTCGAATCTGGCATCTGTTAATATTACTAAATATTTGGTGGGAACTGGATTCTCGGGTGTCATGGCCTCGGGCTTCGGGTGTGCTGAACAGTTCGGCGACATGAAAGAACATGAGAGAACATGTGAGAACTGTTTCGAGTTAAACGGCCTTAAAAGGGCGGAAATGAATAGTGTAAGCCAATCCCCCGGGTTTGCTATATAAATCTGAGTGCCCTTCTCTATCTCGTACCTTTTCTACGTGGTACTTTCGCTGTTTATGTTATTTTATCCCGTTTCTGACCGTTTTACCCCACTTTCTCGTACTTTTGCTACGATCCACGCCAAACTGTTTGCCGCTGAGGGAACTGTTTTGTGTCGGTTAGGGAACTGTTTTGTGTCTGTTAGGAAACTGTTTTGTGTCTGTTAGGAAACTGTTCTCATCGAAATTTACGAAACTGATAGTGTCGTAATAGCTCAATCAGTTAGAGTTCATGTTCGATAATCGAGAGGACCCGAACACCGAAACCCGAACAGAATTCTCTGTTTCAAATGACGCGTAGGAGGATCGAACCAACGGTCCACCGGAGCGCGAGGATCCTCCGTGGGAGAATCTTTCGTTTTACGAGCATACAAATTTCGTAACAGACATTATGTTCACAGTTCCGTTTGGATGCGTAGCTGTCGACCAGCTGTACCCGTGAGACTCTGACGCCAATTCCTTCATGTTGTAAGGTGCAGTTGAACTGGAGTGCTGAACGATTCGTTCAGAACGAAGCGTGACGATACATTCGACATTTCTTTAGACCGGCAATAGCTCAGTTGGTAGAGCGTCCGACTGTAGATTTTTGGTTATCGGATGGTCCCTGGTTCGATTCCGGGTTGCCGGAAATAGATTTTTGATATCAATCGTTGTAACAGGTGCTCCCAACGAGATAGTGATCCCTATAACTTTCTCTCAGGCCCCCTGCGTCTGTCTTGTCCCTGTGATATAACATTCGAACAGAATGGTCCGCGCCCTCGCCCCAGTACAATGTTCACTTGTCCGGAGTTTGCCTTCGGCGCGAACGTAAAGAATCCGATGAGGCTGTCACAATGCTAATTGATATTTTCCCGACCGGAGAAGTTTATCTTTGTCAGTGACCATTGAGGTCGTCGCAATACATGAAAATCAACTTTGTCCGAGGGATGCGGGCAGCGGCCGAAGTAGGAGCATGATGCAGCGAAAAGTCGTCACTAGCATTTACCTTCCAGCTGCGGC
>NW_003205780.1:0-948 GCF_000006405.1 Perkinsus marinus ATCC 50983
CCATCTGATTTCGTTAATGATTACTTCATCGATATTTTGTTGGGTTGTAAGAGGTCCTTGATAAACAGCACCAAGAGAGAATTCCATCATAGTCAGTTTCTGAGACCGCATATCCTCCAGAGCCACTGATGTGCTCATTATAAGTGCTGCCATTTTGGAGCATCTGCGTGAGCTTCTAATATAAGTCCCCGCCGTGATGGGTCGTTACCTAGTGTGCTGCTCTCTTTCGAGTTCATCCAATCTCTCCTTGGTTGTCGAGATCAAAGCGTCCAGCTGGGAATAGCAGGCTTGAAGGTCGGAGACGAACACAGCATCAACTACTTCGGCCGCGGTAGAATGCTGACCGCAAATTCAATCATTCAAGATTTGCCAGACTGACGCTAAGAAGAGCTCATGGCGAATTTACACGAGTCAATCACAAGGAGGATATTTCGAGAGTAACAAATGATCCCACCTCGCCCCATCTTGCCCTGCAGTCGATCTGCTCTATCTCGGCCACCAAATGCTCATAGAGCTTCTGGCCTACATCTCCGATATGTTTCCGTATCATGTCCATAGCTTCCCTCTGTGTGGCATAGTTCTAAAAACACTCTGAATAATCGAAATCTTTGATCACAACGTTCAAGAGAATTTCCAGTATTGGAAATTCCAATTTGGAATTCAGTTATGCTTCGCACCTTCCTCAAAATCTCATCAACGTACTACAAATAACTCTACTTTGGCGGCTCCAGCACTGAGTTCATCGAGTGAGGCCAGCGCTGCCTGCGCTCCGTCGCTAGTCAGCTCGCCAACTGTTGAGTCTCGGATCTGTTACAATACGTGATGTTACTACTGCTCATAGCAGTTTGGCATAGTCTGGTTAAGCCTATTGGCATCAAACTTTGATCACACACACGACAAAACACAACGACGAAACACACACGAAACACACACACACGAAACACACAC
>NW_003200970.1:0-1082 GCF_000006405.1 Perkinsus marinus ATCC 50983
CAAGCTTGAGGATTAAAAAGAACATCAGAAGGGTGTTTCAAGTAGGGGTCATGTATGTAAGGGCTGGAGATGTTATTTGCCGAGTTATGTTAGAGTTGCTTCATGCGAGGCGCCCAAAAAATTTCGACAGGATATGGTTGAATCTTGGGACGGATACTGGAGTAGCTTTACATTTCACTTTCAGTTGGAGCATAGGTTCGGCAAAAGTTGTGGAAGTTCACACGTATACAATCATGCTACACGACAGTCTCCCGTATAAGGCGAGAGACTGATTCGCTTCGGTATCTCCGCTGTGACAATATACGTTATCTTTGAGAAGGTATGTTATTATTTCGAAATGAACGACGGATGGTGATTCTGACAGATAGTTGAAAAAATTGAGTGAATTATAATACGATTCTGACTGCAGCACGAAGGTTTAAAATTAGAGGTAATTCAAATTAGATTGTTCGGTGGTTGTCACTGGATTCACTTCAAGAGAATGCGCGGATTGAAAACAAAGTGGTGATGCCGGTCCGAAAATAATCAGTGTAGGAAGTTTCGGAGATACTCCTTTTTAATAATTTGGTGTCACCAATCACCAGGAGAGAATGTCCCTGAGTGACAAGTTTCCTTCAACATAATAGTAGACGTGACTCCATTCTGTTCACTGAGCAGTGATGCTGGAAAAGAATGACATCCAGCGCGTTAGAATGAAACCATTAGAATACCAACGATTTCCGAAATATCGTGGAACTGGAGATAACGGGACTGATGAATGCTACTTTTTCCAGGTTAGGAGTCGATGGTGCCAGTTGTCGAGCTGGATTGAGTCGAATTCGGATGCGCACGGGGAAACCTGGGAGTTTCAGCAACCAGCGGAGGCAGCCGGGAGTGGCGTTGGGTAAGCAACCCAAAGAACGCGCTAGCATGGGGAATGGAATCGAATGTTTAGGACGACATGGTCATGGGAGAACTTCCATGACCGGGGATCGAACCCGGACATGAGATGTAATGCACTAAGCACGAACTGAACCCACATACCGGACATGAATGATAGATCCATGGAAGAGTTGCAGCGGCAGGGAGTTGAACGTAGGTAA
>NW_003212748.1:0-1050 GCF_000006405.1 Perkinsus marinus ATCC 50983
CCTTCGTCGTAGCGGGGCGTCAGGTTTTTTCATACCGCTCTCGGGTGGAGCGGACAGTGCTAGTGTAGGAAGGGGGGGGCGGTTCGCTGGTTTGATATCGATTCCCTTCAGGTCCTGGCCATATGCGGTTCCATGTGCCAGCTGGTCATGAAACGCCTTGTGGAAGGCGATAAGCAAGTTGAGGCGGACGTGAAGCGGATTACTGCATCTGAGGTGGTAACGTTAGTGGCCCAATTATGATTCACTTTCACTGGTCGCGTTATGCGGAGGCGTGCTCAATAGGCCTTTACTGAGCTTCAACAGCATTCCGAGGATCGAGTTTGAAGTTCAGAAGAGGTGTATCGAACAGAACGAATATTTATCATTATCAACATACTCTGCGAAACTCGAAGTATTGATGACTCTAAGGTACTCCCGAAGACTGCCCAAGAGCTTGCCCACTGCATCATCCACACAGCATATCTAGCATCGAAGAACTCGGGAGGGGCCACTCGCGACCTAGCCCAGAGGATCGCTGATCAGGTAGGTCATTGACGGTGAGCGAGTCTTGCATGTGTATGTTTAGGTCGGCAGCTACCACAAGTTTGTGATGATTGACAAGGTCTGTGATGCTGTTGAGGAGGCCTTTACCGACTATGTCATTACTGATGAGGAAGGAAAGGTCGACGAGGGGCTCATTCCGAAGTATCTCTCACAGGGAGGTGAGCTCTTGGGTTTCTGCTGGCCTGCGTAGGGGGGATGGTCAGGTACTCGGACCACTGATCTGGCATTGCAGAATATCCAAGCTCGAAGTCGGATGGTAATGTCGTTTATGCTGGCACAGCTCCTTCCACACGCTAGGAGGCGTGGGGGGTATTTACTTGTGCTTTCCACTGGTAGTGCGTGTTCGCGGCCTTTCAAGGGTATTTTGATATCCCATTAGGGAATGTCGACGAGGCACTTCGTGGTTATTTGACGAAGTATGATTGTTCATCGGGTGATATCAATCCAATAGGCAGCATCTCTAAGGGAGATCTCAAGTCCTTTCTTGTTTGGGCATCGACTAACCTA
>NW_003203457.1:0-2929 GCF_000006405.1 Perkinsus marinus ATCC 50983
AGAGCAAAGTACAAAGTATCTTTTCTTCGACGAGCTGCTTCACCAACATCTCTTAGATACCATCATCAAGTAGAGGGTCAACAACATTGCGCCTAACAACAATTTTGCGGTCTACCATGGAATGAAAAACAAACAATATGTTGCTGTTTCTACAACATCTGCTTCAGTCTAGCCTTATTGAGCCACTATTTAGCTAAGCTCGCAAGATGCGAGTCGCAGCACAATATTTGTCCCTTACCGGTCTGGGTGGGAGTTCGCTATGAAGTTCACGAAGACAGTCACCTTGTGACCAACACTTGCGGTGAAGTTAAACGTCGCCAGTGATCGGTTTCACCTTCGTTAACGAGTTAACTCGAAGGAAGTCAGTTCTGTCGCCATCCGGGATTCTCGTCACTATTATTGATGAACGCTATGCGACATGAAGTCCTGCCAAGTACTCCTGTTGGAGGATTCTATGAAGTGAATCACAAAGTACTAGGACGCTGTCAACGCTCTGTGCTACAAAATGCCAAGATGCCGGATTGGGAACTTATGTTATGTATTGCTGCCAATCGTATCAACAATTTCACCGCAAAAGATGGTGCTCCGTCTCCTTTCGATACAATAACGGTCTACGGATACTCGTCTAAGCTACCGATTGCTCGCCTCTTGACCGCTAATGATAATGCAGCCAAAGAATGGGAACGATTGCGTCCGAATTTTCTCCCCTCGGACCCGCTGCACAACGCTCAAGCGATACCTGACTGCCGTCGCCGTCTTAAGAGACGTGACCAATTGCAATTTTCCGAGAGTTCCGGTTGGATAGGAGACAACACGCTGCAGTGGAGAGCAGCAAGAAGAGCACTGGTACTCAGCCGTTGGAGGCTGGAGATATTGTTCTTATTACCAAAGACCGGAACCCAAAGTTGGGTCAGTCCGTTGAGATGAGAAGTATGAAATTATTGGTGCCATAGGTAAACAATGTTATTCTGTCAAGCCGGTCGTAGGTGGGGCGCCGATGATCGTTCATGCTGGAAACCTGCGCCAATTCTTTACTTATGATGAGGATGATCCTAACGTGGAAGAAGATCACCCTACCGGAGATTCAGGTTTCAGCGACGAAGAGCCGTTAGGGGACCTGACTCCAAGGTTCTTGATAATACATCCCATGAAGGGGGAGAAGATCATATGTCTTAGTTAGCCCGACTCGTCCGGTGCCCATGGCGTCTGTCGACGCTTGCGGGCAGAATTGTTCGCTTGGTGTCTCATTGAAACCCACCGCAAATGTTACCAACGGGCAACAACCCACTCACACCGGGTGGTATGGTAAACAGGACAGCGGACCCGGAATGCGGGATTCGGTCGAAAGACTAAACTCGAACCAGAAACCCGCACGTCGGGCCGCCAAATCACAGGGTTGAGGCTCGCTTGAGGTCGACCTCCGGAGGTCGGCCAACGAGCTGTCTCAGCCGAGTGATTCAACCCGGGAGAGGGGGGGCGGGGAGAAGATAAACGAGCCCGCACCGCAACTGCGGAGGGAAGGTATACATATACCACGAGCTACTCATAACTGGCCTGGAGTACAGGCTACGAAAGCCTCCTAGATGTTTCTCGCAATCGTAAATATGCAGTACTGTTACGGTCTACTTCGCTCGCCGACGACACAAGTTACCGCACTCTCGATTTTTTTTGTGTGGTTATTTCCGCACCGGTGACTCTGGTCTTGTAACTAAACTTGATTACTTCGTAACCATCACTTATCCTTTACTTATTGACGCGACCACAGAATCCCAGAATGGTACTGCTACTACGACTCCGAGAAGATTTAAGAGGGATCATGAGCGGCATTGTTTAGAGGCTATCCAGGGGAGTACTTCACGTTATGGCCGCTCACGAAAGGGGAGAAAGCTGTAAGAGTTTAGGGCGTGCGCTTCCTCTAGTAGTACGCAGCCACATAGCGGGATTTAGAGCATGATTACTTCGAGGGAGCTATAGTTCATTTGTCACTAACCGTAGCCATCTTGGCTCGAGTTTCCCCCCTTCTCCTCTGCCTCGCGTTAGCCAATGTCGGCGCCGTCGTCCTCATCGCAACCCCAGAACATGGACGTGCGCTAAATACCCTAATCATTTCTCACCGAAGAATGTTCAAGGCTTGGCAGCTCGCCCGATATCTGCGTTTTCGAAAGCATGATCGACGACAGATCTAGCCCAGCAGCCGGCGTCGTACAACGTTCCTCATCGAGCTCTCGGTCTTATGTGCGGGGCGCGGTGGGAGCCCGCAACCTGGACTTGACGATATTGGGACGTTCGAGTTGACGACGTTTCCGGGGCTTCCTTAAGGCGTTTCCGTGCCACAACGCCAAGGTGACCCGAAGGCGAACGGTGGCGCGAGAAGGAAAAGAGTCCTGGGGCGTGCCTTCTCTCGTGGTAGATTTTCTCTCGCGACAGTAGATTGTACTGAGAACTAAATCGCAGGAATCTTGAGTCCCGCAGCGGCATGCGAGATATTGAAGCGCTGGAAATTATTGGTCCAGAATGGCGTCCAACGACGTGCACCATACGGCCTCTATGTGAGGCGCTCAGACGGCGAGCAATAGACCATATTGTGAACGGAATGGAGCAGAAGCACGTGGACAGGTGGGCAAAGCATCAACGGATGTACGTCTCGTCTATGGGCCACATACAACAAATACCAGTAGAAGCGAACGGGATTCGCCAGTATTCCGTCGATGAAATAGAGCATGGAAAAGACCATAGAAGAAGGTAAAAATTGAGTAGGCCTAGTGAGTAAAGTTTGAGGTGTACCGTGCATGGGAGATACTGTACATGCCATGTACATTGGTGGCTAATTGACAGTTGCCCAGGTCACGTTGCGTTTGAAATAGTCGTAGATTATTTTGCGCTTGGCTCGTGCCAACTCGAATAGGATTCTCTGTACTCATGGCCCATT
>NW_003201706.1:0-1415 GCF_000006405.1 Perkinsus marinus ATCC 50983
CGACGAGCGTCTCCCGAAAGACCTGGCCAATAAAAATCTCTGGATAGTATGGCAGGTAGCTTGCTTCAAGCAAGTTGTTTGTGCCCACGTGACCATAGACAGTATGGATACGATCTACTAGACTCGACCGGCAGCTTTGCGGAACATAGACTTGGACATGGTTTGCAATTGTAGGATGCTTATTGACGAGGAGACTCCCGTTTGCTACCGTTACCACACTATACCGATCCTTGTAGGTGGCGTTACCGTTGGACACAGCTTCCTTGATGTAGAAGACTTGACCGTCGTCTCGTTGAGCTTGACGGATCCTTTCCAGCACATCCGCTACCTCAGTCTGAGAGCATTGATCCTTGAGATGTGAGAAAATGGTAGATGTAGATATCGCTGTCAATGCTGTAGGGATAGTGTTTGGATCCACAGTGCCTCGCACCAGTGCTTTGATCGTCGATTGTAGGAGCCCATAATCGACAGTGTCCTTGTCCCCACGGGACAGGCAGTCCGCGGGATTCATCCCACCAGGGATGAAGCTCAACTCGACCTTAAGCTCGTTGACCAAGTCGATAATCGAAGAGATACAATTCTTCTCCCACGGAGGCAGGTCCTCGCTGGGTTTCCCTTGCTTGATGGCTTTCTTGGTGCGCTGGTAATTGGCAGAGTCGTCGGTGTACAGGTAGAGCTTAGTGGGGATAGTCTTTTTGGAGAGGTTCTTGAGGACTTGACTTTTGAAGATACTAAGGCCGTATCTAACGGATAAGAGCTCCTTCCTGACTATAGTCCACGATAAGTGCGAGAGCTCATGCAGGACGGCTTTGGCATAAACCCTCTCAAGGTTGGCAACCAGAACATTACAACCAGAGGCATAAGACGAGCTGTCCACGAAGATGTGCAAGACACTTCCATCGATCAGGCGATGAACTGACTTCGGAAATTTCAAATTTCAAATTTGAGAGTCTCGTAGACCCTATATAGTTCTCGATATAATGGCGTCGGTAATAAGTCATCAAAAGCTACCCCACAGCGATGAGCATACCGTAGCACGAGCTTCCCTCGGAGGACAGTTTCAGCAACTGTACCAAGGGGGTCATAGATACTAGCTAACCATGATAAACTCTCCCGGAGGGTCAGTGGAGAGACCGTCTTGAACTCTGAAGGAGTAGGAAGCAGGGTGGTCGGTTTCCGGGGTTTATAAAATAACTTCCCCCCTGGGGATTATTCGTAAGCCCCGAGCTACAATTCTATAGTATATAATCGCAGCATCCGAGTATATAACATTCACTCGGATGCGGTGACCGCATTGCGGTCAGTGATGAAAATCCGGCTGCATTCTTTTGTACCTTGGTTTTTCTTTCGCGCCCGAATAATTCATTAGCCCCCGGGGGTTATACCCGTTAACCCCCTGGTATTTATCCGGGGTT
>NW_003203828.1:0-1798 GCF_000006405.1 Perkinsus marinus ATCC 50983
CTATCCTGTTGGGTTGAGTACCTATTCCCATCTACTTCATGAGGAAATTGGTTCGCATAAAGATTTCCAGATTTTTGAGATGCGGTTCCCATACCGCACCTCATTGAGAACGTCCGTGTTGGTGAATATGGCCGGGTTTGAGTTGAACTCCAACAGATAGGGCTTGAGGTCAGCACCAGGGAGGACGTCATAACCGAAAAACTCACCGCCGATTATGGTACCGTTTTTCCACTGTCTAGTAGACCTACCACTATTGTGTGGAAAATACGCACATGTTCAACTGCGTATATATGGAAATTCCGAGGGACTTTCGACAAGTTTTGGGACATTTTTGTATACTTATACTGTAAGTCCTATGGAAACCTCTTTAATAAGTGGTGAAACTCTCAAGCTCAGCCGAGGAAAGCGAACATATATTTCTCAACACTGATCAGCTCTCATCTAAAGAGGAGACCATCGAGAATCCCCTTGCCTGCTCAGAGAGCCACGACCCCCCTCTAAGGTCACTGTTGCCATTTCCATAATGATGGGCTCGAACACACGACAGTACCATGTGTTGAACCACCACGAGGCGTCTCCCTCAGATGACGAAGTCGATGCTAAGTATTCACACAAGCGTTGGATAGTCCTGAAGGATACCATTTTCTTGCTAGTGATTTCAGCATAGTCCGCACCAGGTCGATTCCTGCTTCCTAGTTTTATAATAATCTCCAAGCTTTTTCTGAACTGCCTGATTCGTTAGATGTGCACAGCGATTAGTGATATCGGAACAATATTCACTCAGAGTGCGCCGTACATAATATGTACTACATATCCACGAGCAAATAGGCCTACCATGATTAGTAGGACAGTAAGCGGATACCATGAGCACCTTCAACGGTTCCGTTCGCGTCATCAAGAGGAACATTCTGAGGTCGCATTTACACCCGTACAAAAGAAGATGTATCGTTGAATGACAGCTTTGGATGGCCGTCCCTTCTCGAGGCCCTTTAAGTACTCTAAGGCGGTTTTCCGGTCGAGAATCTGAAATGTCGAGTATTTGCACAGGCAAGGACGTTGGGCATCATATTATACAGCCACTATATCGAGTAGCAGAGCAACTATAGAATTTCTTATTCCACATGGTGAGTCTAACGTGAATCAATTGTATCGTGCTTCACACCAGTGGTAATTGTCGAGGTAGTATGATGATGATGATCATACTTTTATTCCCATGCCCCTATTCAACGGCGCCGGCTTCACGATCCAGCAAGATTCTTCTCCTGATTCCTTCACGGCTGCAATAGCCCTTCTAGTTTCCTGAACTCTCATTCTCTCGGAGAGAATCTCTCCACTAATGCTTGGCGACCGTCACCTTCAACAGAATGTAAGTCTCGGGTAACCACTTGCATTGGTTCGCCATAGATCGTAATTCAAGGCCTTCCGGACCGCCGAAACCAGAGAGCATTTATTCCCAAACTCGGGCATTTTCTGAAGCTTGTTATTAACAAGCTATTAACAAGTTGTTAACATATACAGTGCCTTCTCCTCTGGCCAGGTGACTGCCAGCAGCTGCGAGAGCATCTGGTCGGAGCTGTCGCCACACCCATACAATCCTTTGGGTAGACCTATGAGGAGATCTGATTGTCCCACCCTTGAAATTCCATGTTAGGAGTACTAATATGAGTTCACCATCGTGTACGATGCATTAAACTGATCATGGCTGAGACTTTCCCCAAGGGACTGCTCTCGTATGGGCTCTGTTGGTTTTGACAATGAAGCTTCGCTGGTCGGATCATCCGACAGTTTCCCCGCATCC
>NW_003205228.1:0-1038 GCF_000006405.1 Perkinsus marinus ATCC 50983
ACCAATGTGGTGGCACGCATGAATGCACGCATACCCAGAGCCTATGGGTATGCGTGCATTGACCGGTATGGGCGCGTGACCTGTGGTCCATGGGTCTTAACTTAAGACTCTTAAGCTCTGAATGACGTATCTGCATACATCTCTACTGAGCCATCTTGGACGATTCCTGGTTATGGTATCACCGTTTTGTACGAGAGTCAGTACTGGGTGATGACTCACCAAGTGACTCTCGCAGGAAAAAATCAAGAGTTACACCCACTCTATCTAGACGCTGGACACGCTCTCATTGCTCATATATAGACATAACGAAGCCACTGCCAGCCGATTGTGGAGGATTTCGATGCAGCGGGCGTCGGTTCTTAGTGCAGTGGTTTATAGAACCGTAAACGCCATGCTCAACCTACGGTAGGTTGCCTACCCAGGGGCGCCACTATCGCGCTGCTGATGCGCCTATGGAATACCGCGCGCAGCGCGGAGCGAAACGATTCATATTGTGCCAAATTTCCGGAAATTTCAGGAAATTTCAACGGAAATTTCGAGGAAAGAATTTGACCCAATTCTTTCCCGATTTGGACAACCCTGCCTCTGATAGATACTTAGTAAGTGCACAGGGCATGAACATGCACCAAAATGGATATAAGACGCAATACCGTAATCGAACGAGAAATACTATCCCATAACTATGTTTGCTCGATTGTATATTACTTGTACGAATAATGCAAAAGGGCAAGTTTGCTAATAACGCTAACAGAGACGGAGTTTGAGCGAATGAGCAAAACGCTAGTATATATTCTCGCAGGGCGTGAGTTACAAGAGAGCAAATAGCCGAAACAGAAAAGTAGCGCAGCGTTGTCACATACCGGCAACTGCCAATTTGTATATTTCATGCAGGAACATCACACAATAGCAAACCTTAAAAGGTGCCAGACTACATAATTACAACGCAAAACATATTAAACAGCAAATGAGCAAAACTTGCCAAAATAACGAAAACGTGCGGGCGAAGCACACTTGGGCAAAGTGCCAGCGTGTAAAACA
>NW_003212579.1:0-1838 GCF_000006405.1 Perkinsus marinus ATCC 50983
CTATGTAGCAGGATTTGTGTTGCAAGTAGATTTATTTAAATCGACTCTATCCAATCAAACTGTTTAGTTATCAATTCAATTTAAACTACCAAGAGTAGTGGACTCCACTACATTCGATCCTGATCGTGAAACAAGATTGCACGGAATCTGTAGCCGACCTCGCTTCGCTCGGTCGGAGCAAAATTTGCTCCGACGTCTCAGCAATTTGCTCAGCAAATAATGCGATATCGGTATAGTCGATGCTTGCGACGAGAGTAACGGAAATTCGATTGAAAAAGCTGTTTCAATCTCCAACAAGACTAACAGTGATGTACGCTTCCATATTTCCTTCGATGGCGTTTTTCATTGCGGAGCCGTGATAGAGAAAAAAAAGGGAATTGAATTATCTTCTGGACGTAGAGCTCAGAGAACTCAGATCTCTCTGAGTTCTGAGTGGGGGCAGCGAGGAGTGTGTTGTAGCATTCTCGTCTGTGGATGGATAATGTGGAAATACGGCCACGGCGGAGCGGCAGGCTGGCAGATGCGTTACGACATCGCAGGTCGTATACTCTTGACCGCTGTTCCTCAGGCGACAACCTTGAGGCGAGCTCTGTGATATCAGGCGATGTAGAGGTACTAGGAAGCTCCGATGTAAGTCGAAAATAGATGTTCAGACCACTGTGTCAATCTTGTGCCGAGGACGAGGATAAGTCGTTCGGTTCCTACATGACGTCATTGGTAGTGCATCTGCCCTATGGCTGTGGAGTCGATCAGTAATGTACAGGTCCTTCTACTCACGTTCTTCGCTAACCTCTTCTATCAGAGGTTCCCTCTTCTAAGCAAGTCCTATAGAAACCTGATTCACACAACGTTCGGTGATAAGAGCTTTGCTCGGCTTCTGACCAACACAACGGTCAGGATATGTTAGTGGTAGTAGTAGGCCAGATAGTGCGCCTCTTAAATGACATGGGAAGCTACATGGTCATGAGTAACTCTTGACCTGTCAGTATCGCCATCCTGGCGGGTAAGGCATCTCTCAGTGAGAAGGTTAACAAAACACACAAAACACAAAACCCGAATGTGACAATCCTTACTGGTCGAAACACGACAGAGCAATCTGAAAAGAGACAGCTTACTTCTGGACTGCGACTCTCCTGAGCGCTACGTTTCGAGTCACCCGCGTAGTGCATCAAGTAGGATAATAAAAGTGAAATCAGAATCGGCTCATAATGAGCCAGTCATCGACTAACCCGACCAATGTGACTTGAATATGCTACTTCACGAGTACACGTGTGCTCGGGATTTCTTCAACAATATTTAAGACATAATAAAGGCATAATATTTTTTGAATGAGATAATCATAGGGCTTTCACACGGGACTGAAACTACGTCCCCGATGTACCGTCAACACGGGCTTGCCGATTTATCGCAATTTAACTGGACCAGCTTCCCAAATAGTCCAACTCCATGGCCAATCTTTCCTGTAGAGAAAGAAATAGGCCCATACGTTGAGATTGAAGTGGGATTTAAATTTCCAGATATCCGATTTATGATCAACGGTGTTCCCGAAGATGTCCACAGACATACCCGCTCCGACAAGTGCCAGCGAAACAGAAATACCCAGCTCACCATATGCTCGGATATCACCATTGTCCGAAGCATTGACCGCAACTTGACCATGGAGTGTGGCTTTCAAAACAGGGAAGAAACCAACTTGGATTATGACCGAGACCGACATCGCTATTTTCCCCGCGTAAATGCCATCCCCACCCCTGCCTTCACCCGTAGACATACTTCAATGCGCAAGCTTGCAAAGCCATATCAGCACCCCAAACTAGAGCACATCCAGCGGCGTCGAA